>NW_028324175.1:6187548-6338464 GCF_054372755.1 Phalangium opilio
ACTAATAAATAAAAAAATAACATTTTAACAGGCAGAATGATGTGGCTGGAATAGATATAAATATGGGATGTCCTAAAGAATTCTCAATCAAAGTAAAAAATTAATTAAAAAAAAAACAAATAACATTAAATAACAATACTTGAAAATTTTAGGGTGGTATGGGAGCTGCTTTGCTAAAAAATCCTGAAAAAGTAGAAAAGATTTTGACCACTCTTGTTAAAAATACCAAGATGCCAATAACTTGCAAAATCCGGTTGCTTCCTTGTGTATGTTAAATTTAAATAGATACTGAAGTCAATTTTACTTATATAATGATCATTTTTAGTTAGAAGAAACTATGAAACTAGCCAAGGTCATTGAAAGCACGGCTGTTTCCGCTATAGCCATTCATGGCAGAAGAAAAGAAGAGAGACAAGAACAGAAATGAAGAAATTAAACAAATAGCCCAAATGTTAAAAATCCCGGTGATAGCAAAGTATTGAAAAAAAATTCAATTTTAAATTTTTAATGCAAACTTTGAAACTTCAACCCCTTTTGTTTAAATAAAATTAGTGGTGGTTCCGGTGGAATTTATTGTTACAATGATATTAAAGAGTTTAAAGAGAGGTGTGGAGCTTCTTCCGTGATGCTTGCCAGACAAATTGAAAAAAATTGTTCCATTTTGAGACCAGAAGGGAAAATACCATTGGATGAATTAATTGTTGCTTATTTAAAATTGGTATTACATTTAATTAATTAAAATAATTAAATTATAATTTATTGAAAGGCGTGTTACTTTCTAGGCTATAGATTATGATAACCATTTTCACAATACAAAATATTGCATTCAACAAATGTTGGGTTCACTACAAGAGTCTGAACGTGGAAAAAAGCTCTTGGCCTCTCAAAGAATGGAGGAAATATGGTAAATATAATTTAAAATTTGATTTGTTATTTGTTTTTTTAAACTTTACAACAATTTTAGTGAACTATGGGGCGTGTTAGACTATTACGAAGAATACCAAAAGAATTTAAAGCTTAAAGCTCACAGCTTTCAAAATAATAGGAAACGTAAAGAAAGTATAGATGGAAATGTTAATGAAGATGAACCACCAGAAGTCTCATTAAAGAAAATGAAAACTGAAGACGGTGAAACGTGGATTATGAAAGCCAGATATATCAAGTAAAATAATTTTAATCCGTTTTTAATTGCATTTGAATTGACTGACTATATTTTTTGCGTAAAAAGATCAATGTTTCCAACGGAAGAATTACCTAAAACAATTTTGTTTAATTGGACGCGACAAAATAACAAAAAGCAAACTTTTTATAAGACTGTAGATATAATTTTTATTATTAAGTTAATTACAAAGATAATTAAGTATTAATATTCCTTAGTGGCCAATGGAGAAAATGTTTTCATCTATGCGGTTATAGTTGGAGGCCAAAAATACTCAAGTTCATTTTAGTAAGTGGTTACTTAATATTATATAAACAATTTAACGTCTTTGTTTTTCATAGTGAAAAGAACAAGAAATTTGCGTAACAAAGTGCAGCCTTGGTCGCTGCTTTTGCATTGGGGTTAATTGAAAAAGACAAAATAGTTGGTTCTGCTACGGGTTTGTTAGGACATGAAGTGTAAATGTAACAAAAATGTTATTTGATAAATCACAATGGTTAAGAAGCGTTAATTATTTAGTTAAAATTTAACATTAAAGGCGGGTAGAGTCCACCATGTGTTAATTTGCTCCGCAGTCTCTTTACATCTATGTTCAATAAGGGGTATTTCATTTAAGAATTCTTTAATAACTGGTACACATTGAGCCATTTCACGGTTCAAGTCTTTCAAACGTTTCTGATAGTCTTCTACAAATTGTCGTTGCTTTGCTTGAAAATTCTTCATTTCATTAATTAGTTGCACTTGTTGCGGACAAATGTCTCCATTGATTGCGTACATCTGTTTTTCATTAATGGCGCGTTTCATAAGGTAGTCAAAGCTTTGAACTCGAGAAACATTAAATATGTCTTTAATTTGGGACAAAAACGGATTTCGTTCAATTAAAGAGAGGTTCGTCTTTGTGTAAGGGACAACTTGATCTTTAATTTTTAGACGGGATAAATTTTCGATATCCAGTTCACAGAACATGCGAAATCCTAGTGCCATTTTCTCCTTCCATATTTCGATAGATGTTAAGTTATTGCAAAGATTCATTTGTGTAAACATTAATCTCGCATCTTTTCGATTTTGGAAGCGTAGAACTATTTCAGCTTTCATTTTCGCATTCGTAGACAACGCGGACAATATTGAAATATGCTTTTGTCGAATCAATCGTTCAGTTTCCTCAATAATTTCCAATTTTTCATTCAAACTTGGGTTAAATTCTGAAGTTTCAATGAGATTTATTTCTTTGCGAATTGCGCTTAACTTCGACTCCGCGTTTTTTAAGCCTATTTCGGATTTTAATAAATCAGAGATCATCTGACGTTTGGAACTACCTGAGATTAAGGCGGCCATTTTTTCTTCAAGGTTTTTCCTCCTCAAAAGTAAGGTTTCAATCTGATTACGAATCATTCTGTATTCAGAATCAATTGTTGCGTGTTTACAACGCAAAGTATCAAAGTGGTGTTGCATACACTTGTCCTCAATTTCATGAATTAAATCGCCTTTCCCATCCCCCATTGAAGCTGCCCTTTCACCCAGATCACTCATTTGTCCTCTGATGGTAAATGCATTTCTTAATTTGGTTACATCATTAGTCGCTTCTTGGGCTCGATGGCTTAAGCATTTCATTATGGTCTTCAAGGAGATGTTTTTCTTTAAGTCAATTATTTGTGCCGTGAGAATTCTTTTATTGAAGGATTCTTCTTCGGTATTAAGCTTTCCAATAGAATGATCATAGCAAAAAGAATAAACATTCTTTTCAATCTCCATCATCAAATTTGTGGCTAAAATTTTCCGTTTTTGTACTTTTTGACACGTGCTTGCGATTGAAAAGGATTCATCGACTATTTCGTCAGGTTTTTTCAATAACTCAAAACTCTCCCGAAGATGATTGTTAACTCGCGTAAAATGTAAGGCCTTAGACTTGGTTTCTTCGGATTTGGACTCTAACATTACAGTCACGCGTTGAAGGTGGGTTATTTGGTTTAAATCTTTGTCAATCTTAGATTGAAGGGTAGTTGCTGTCTTTTGCAACTCCTCAACATTAGATATTTCTCGCATTAACTCTAAATCAAGAGCCTTGGAATGTTCATTCAATTCTGACAGTTTCTTTAAAGCTTTACTAGTACAGGCGTTAATTGGACCATCTGTTTTGACTCGTTTTACGTTGTTTATTACATTTTCCCACAATTTCCCATTTACGCCTTTACTTAAATTTTGAAATACCTTGCACGCACTCGCAACAACAGGTCGAGTTGCTTCTTCCGAATATTCAAGTTCATCAAAAGCCCACTGTCCTATTTTTAGGGCTAAAGCCTCGCGAGATTCCTTCTGCGGATCTCCCTTTAAAGGTTTTCTCCGCGACATTCTAGATTAATTAAATATTTAATTCAAACTAAATGTTAACTTCAATTGAGAATAGACAACACTATCCAAGGTTGATCGTGTCAGTTGACATTTTGAAAATATTAGGCGCGGAATAGGCGGGAAATCTCTTGAATGTGAAAGTGATTGGCTAAATAGGTCAGGTGAACCAGTTCAGGCACGGGAGTCCGTGACCGGCGAAAAAAAAACATTGAGTTGAGAAAATTACCCCTAGAATAGTCTTCCATCCTTGGATATAAGACCCATCGTTGCGCCATCCCGGTGCAAACAAGGGAACTAAAAGAAAAGGCGGGAAATTTGACTGATTTCAAGAATACATGTATTTATACATTTCTTATCTAGGCTTCGAGATGGAGACACCATCGCGTGAGAAACTTGGAAGCTGTCCGTCCGTTCCATGTTTTCAAAAGTGTCCCTTGTACCCCAATAGGCAAAGGCCACTCTAGTGGTAATTTTCTCAACTCAATGAAAAAAACCAACGAATCAGGGCCGGAAATAAGGGAAATTTCTTATAGGACAAGTGTCCAGTGACGCCCCCTTTGACTGGAAAAATTATAGGACAGTGTCCACTGAAGTGTGCAAAAATAGTGTCGCATCTTCATAGTCAAACTATCAAAACTTCGGAAAATTTATTGGTCAAAATGTCCTGTGACCCCCTTAGTTTTTAGAAAAATTATGGGACATTTTAAAATTTTATTGGACAATGTCCAGTGTCCTGTGCTTATTTCCGGCCCTGCAACGAATGTTATGTCATAGCCATAGCCCACGGGATCACGCGCTATTTTAGAAGTTTATAAACCGTCGTCTGCTCTGACATTTGATAACCCTTGCCCCGAGTTCGGTCAAAATTCTGAAGTAATTACAATAAATTGCTAGTGTAGTATTGTGTTTTTTAAACAATAGCTATGACATTGAAAGACTATTAACATTGTGGTATATAAGACGGAAAATATTCAACCAACATAATTCATTGGCTTCTAAGAAAATAAGGTAAGATGCCAATTATCAACCACTACACTATTAATGACACTGTCGTGAAAGCTCATTACACAAACTTCATAATACCCGAAGGGTTTCAAAGCTTCCTCCCACAAATTCATCTTTAGCAAACCCTCATGTTATTTGTTATCAAATTGTTATGGAAAAATTAATAATAAAATTGTTATAATTGACTTCCTGATAATGATTATTATTCATCTTTAAATAGGGTATATTAATCGCGATATATATCAACAATTTTGGGATTTTAGCTAGTTCAACGAACAAACAAACACCAAACATCACTCATGGAGGATAATCAAGTGGCAAGACCATCTTCAGTTTCATTACTGGATAATTCACCAGTCGACGTTACTAAGACTGTCTCTAGAGATCCTAATGTTCCGCGAAAAGCTCACCAGCTAATTTCTTCATTGAAAAGCGCAATATTTATTCTCAGCACATTCCTGGTGGTTTTTGTTGCATTCCGAAATACTTTAACTTGCTAAGTATTATCTTTGGCTTGGGTTTCAAATAAGGTCCATTTCCATAGGTTACAGGCAGATTAGGTTATGTGAAATTGAGTTTTAATTGGACCAATCCCCCCCCCTTTGTTTCATCCTACAATTTCCGAAACTTCCGTGTGTCCTATAACTTTGTAGTTACTAATTTCCTAAAACATCTGTATAGACTATAACTTGTAATTTACAGTGTACTATATTGTAAATTGTATCCGCTTTGATACGCATGTGTGTAAGATTTTTAGGTTAATTTCACTTGTAGATGTTGCGTATTACTATACACTTTTTTGGAATAGAGAGTTCATGATGGAAATGCTTATGTTATTTCAGTTTGCTAGTAAGATGATTTTACAGTGGCTGTTTCGGGTAAGATATTGTTTACCTACGCTTTATCACCGAAATAATAAATAAAATAGGACAAACAGTAATACATTGAAATAGGATAAACAATATTATAATAAAATAAGATAAACAACAATAATACAATAAAATAAAAAATACTCTAAATAAATCATCTCAAAAACAGGGAGCTGATCATGGATATTGAATTAGTTTTTAAAACATTTTTGCAGCATCCAATATAATTGCCTTTTTTGTATACTGGGGGATTGGAGGTATTTACACATTCGTAGATCTGACTGGAAAACCAGCCTTTCTCCTGAAATATAAAATTCAAGAGACAATTAACCAACTACCCTGTAAGCCTAATAAATCAATTCATCTCTGGGAGAGATTGAATATGATGGTATTATGTTCAGGTGGAGCCGAAACGATTATGGAAAGTAATAGGACAAGTTCTCTGCAATCAGATTTGCGTGGGTATTCCCTTTACTATCATCGCCTATGAGCTCTTCAAATGGCGAGGTAGTTATTGCGGGGAATTGCCAACTTTTCAATGGGTCCTCCTGGAACTAAGTGTCTTCATACTGATTGAGGAAATTGGTTTCTATTATTCTCACAGGTAAGGCATTCAAATCAAAAGGTGTTTCATTGCTCAGCAAAGGGTGGTGTTGTTGTCCTTAGCCTAAAGAATCAATTATTGTGAAACGGTGTAGAAAATATAGGCTAGGGGAAGAAAATAGGACTTGAAGTCTGCCAGTAAAAATTTTGAAATATCCCCCTGAACTCGGTGCTTATGTTCCTTTAAACTCTATGAAATGAGGTAATTTCTTTCCCCAGACTCCTGCACCATCCAAAAATCTACAAGCACATCCATAAGCAACACCATGAATGGACGTCTCCAATCGCCATAACGGCCATATATTGCCATCCATTAGAACATACCCTGTCAAACTTATTACCACCGTTTATTGGACCAGGAATACATAGATTTAGTACTTGGAATCTTTAAGAGGCCATAGACCCCACACAAATATCTGATTGACTGTGAGGGGAAGCGCCAAAAACTTTTAAACGACCTGCTCCTCCTTCCTCGCGTCTCATTGGTTATGCGAATGTGTGGGACAGATCGAGATCATGACCTTTTAAGCTGTCGTCTGCATCAGTAGTAAATCTATGTATTCCTGATTGGACCTTTAGTTATGGGTTCTCACGCCGCTACTACATGGCTGTGGTTCACCTGGGTCACATTCCTAGGCTGGAAAGCTATGTCCTTTTAGATCATCTCCTTTTGGTAATATCAGAAGAAAATAGGGGAAGTGGGTAGCTTGGGCAACTTCGCGAGGCGTCCCGTTTACGGATTTTTCGCGCCATTTACCTCCCCGTGGGGGTGAAGAGAGATAGGATTTTTACGCGCATTAACACACGAGTGACGTTATTCTGTGGACAGTACGGTCCTACGCCTTCCAACTGACTAGAGGCGTCTGCTAGAGGCAGTGAGGCACTCAGGCAGAGTGGCAGAGGCTGGAATCGAGTGGTAAGTACTAAATTCATAACTTATTTTAAAATATGTCTTTATTTTTAAATACAATGGTATTTCTAAATTCCAGGGAAAAAATTAACTTGTCCGAAGTTTTGACCTGTGATAGGGAAGAGTTCAAAGTAATAAAGTTGTATCCAAGTTGTTGTTGTTTGATTTTTAACATTGGGATTGGTTTGGGTAGATTTTACTTTTCCTTTCAACACAGCCTGAGTTTTCTTATCGGTAGTTTCCTTGTACGTTAAATCAGACTGAGTACCAGGGTTGTTGATTTTTTTGATTTAAATCGGATTTTTTTATTTTAATTGATTTATTTAATTTTTTTGATTTTTATTGAACTAATAGACAGTAAATTACCAACATGAAAACTTTTGAGTCAAAATTAACCAAAAGCAAAATAATCATGACATTTTAGCAGCTATTGGATATTGTAACTATTCAAATGCTTGCATAAAAAGACTAGCTTGACAGTGGCGTAACGACGTTTGTTGGGCCCGCCCGCAGCCCGACAATAAGGGCCCCTTCTTAAGTGTCGAGCTTTCAAAAGGTATATGAAAGCATCACGAACGTTACTACTTTTCCCTTTCATAATTTTTAGCAATGGGTCTTGTCGTCGCTCTCGACTAAGATTTCTCGCACATACCAAACTGCAATGCAGGCCCTCAACTCTTATAGGGAATTTTTAATACAAGAAATAGGATTCTCTTCGCAAAATGATAGCATTATATAGGACCAGATTAATCAAATGATAGGATTATACAGGACCAGATTAATCAAATTATTGGATTATGCAGGACCAGATTAATCAAATTATAGGATTATACAGAACCAGATTAATCAAATTATAGGATTATACAGAACCAGATTAATCAAATTATTGGATTATACAGGACCAGACTATCCAAATTATAGGATTATACAGGACCAGATTAATCAAATTATAAGATTATACAGGACCAAATTAATCAAATTATAGGATTATGCAGGACCAGATTAATCAAATTATAGGATTATACAGGACCAGATTAATCAAATTAAAGGATTATACAGGACCAGATTAATCAGATTATAGGATTATACAGGACCAGACTATCCAAATTATAGGATTATACAGCACCAGATTAATCAAATTATAGGATTATACAGAACCAGATTAATCAAATTATAGGATTACAAGGACCAGACTATCCAAATTATAGGATTATACAGGACAGATTAATCAAATTATAGGATTATAAAGGACCAGATTAATCAAAGGATTATACAAGACCAGATTAATCAAAGGATTATACAAGACCAGATTAATCAAATTATCGGATTATACAGAACCAGATTAATCAAATTATAGGATTATACAGGACAAGATTAATCAAATTATAGGATTATACAGGACAAGATTAATCAAATTATAGGATTATAAAGGACCAGATTAATCATAGGATTATACAGGACAAGATTAATCAAATTATAGGATTATACAGGACAAGATTAATCAAATTATAGGATTATACAGGACAAGATTAATCAAATTATAGGATTATAAAGGACCAGATTAATCATAGGATTATACAGGACAAGATTAATCAAATTATAGGATTATACAGGACATGATTAATCAAATTATAGGATTATACAGGACAAGATTAATCAAATTATTGGATTATACAGGACTCATAATTGATTAGATTGAAAGTGTGGATAATTTTATTTTTTTGAGAACGTAAGACTCTTTAAATAAGCGTTACATCGCTCCTAGATCTAAACAAATACTGAAGGGCTCACACAGACATAGATTTACATTTGCTTCAAACAGTGACTATTAATTAAATGAAACTGTAAGCAAAAAGAGACTTGAAAAGTTAAAAGTTACTGATAATGACTAAATCAAGCTATTTAAAAGGGTCAGGTATTAAGAGATGTTTTCAGAGATGACAGATTTTCAAAACTCTTTTTTATAATTGAACATATTTTAAAGGTCTGAGCTATAATTCACTTCAATCTCTGGGCTTAGATATTTAAATGAAAGGTCAGAGGCGAAATTCAATTGTGCTATTTTGAGTTCAGCTCAGAATGCAAAGTAATTGTTATCATTTCATATAAAAACCTTAAAAAATCGTATAAATTCAATTATGTGAGAATTGAAGATAAAAAATTCCTGAGCGAGCGAAGCGAGGTCCGCGGTTTTTTTTTGATCTAACCAAATGAGCTATCACTAATTTGGCGTTTAAAACATCATACAGCAGGGATCATAAATAGTTTCTTTGAAATCACTAAAATGTAGGACTTTATTGGACGATTTGTGAAATTGTAGGGCACTATGGGACAATCAGTCTATAAGGAAAATTTCGAAAGGGCCCCAAAAGTCATGGGCCCGCCCGCAGTTGCGGGCTCTGCTCCCCTGTCGTTACGCCACTGTAGCTTGACCGCTATTTCATTTCCTAGCCTTTCCAGCAAGACAAACTGGAGTTCTGGGAAAAACTTACATTGAAATATACCAAAACCATGATTATTTTTAATTTTAGGTCTTTTCTAGTTAAGTTTCTTCTCGAGTTTCTTAAACTACTTCTTGGAATCTTAGAAAACATTTTTTAAAGATAAAAATATATTCTTGATTTTAATCAAATGATTTTTTTAAAAAAATCGCTTGATTTAAATCATGATTTAAATCAGTGATTTAAATCAAACTGATTTAAATCAAACAACCCTGCTGAGTACTCTTAACGACATTCATTTTATTAAATAACCGAATTTTCGTCCTTAATTAAACCAATATCCGCATTAACCTGTTTTTTTTTTTTTTTTTTTTTTTTCCTCCTTCGACCACTGGTGCACATTAACCTGTTACCTGACGTAACCCTAACTCAAACTGAAGCACAGCAGAAATATAAGCAGACTACACAAGTTAGTTCCACAGTTCGCTACATGGTGGCGTTCGCAATGAAATCTGGTACTATTTTATGCTTCGCGCCGATTGGCCAGATTCAAATTTTAAGGGTGGTAGGGGAATCGACCATTGTAAGTGAGAATCACTGGACGACTTGTATGGCTCAAGACTACGGCTACCCACTTCCCCTATTTTCTTCTGGTAATATATAAACAATCATTTGAAATAATAATATAACAAGATGGCCCCGGCCATATAACGTTTTGCCTGGGCTAGCTAAATTTATTGTAAGGTGACCCCGGCCTATATACTTTACGGCTATTTTTTTTTATTTTAAATATCAAATATCATTCCAATTATGAACCTACCTCGGCGCACAGCCGAGGAGTAAGACATCACGTGATCCTTTGAGAGGAAAATTCAAAAAGGGTAAACCCGAAAATACGGTTAGAGAGAGGCTCACACTACACACTAGACTAGAGATCAGCATTCAGCGTGGTTACTGTAGCTTTGTCTACGGTTTGTTTACAATTTTTAACAATTTATAGGCCTAATAATGGTTTCGTTTAAGAAATGTTGTTACAAAAACTGTAGCCCCGATATTAAATTCATCCCATTCCGCAAACAAAACCAAATTGGACTGGGGACATATGTAAAAGATGGATTATTTCGTGCGGTTGAACTGATTTAACCACGGAAAAGATAAAAAGAACACATTATGTGTGCCCCTTGAACAACAGAGGTATCCAAATGTCTCGAATTATTGCGACAGCCACGGTAACAACAAAGAGGGTAGAAAGAGGGGGAGTAGAAGGCTTGGCTGGAGTGTTCTCGCTTTGAAAGTTTACCTCTAAGCTTCCGGTGTGCGCGCGCATCTTTCTCTGACCTTTTATTGGTTGAAATACGGTGAACCGGATATTAGGAGGAAAATATAACAAACAAATAAAAAAGAAAAGCGAGAACACCCAAAATGCCTCGCCAAAGCCTCTAGCTTCTACTCCCCCTCTTTCTACCCTCTTTGGTAACAACAATACTTTATTATAACCATATTTATTATATTTCTGTGAATATTGAGAGGCGGACCAGGAAGGGAAATAAGGTTTTTTTTAAACTGGACTAAATAACCTGGTCAATGACAGGGCACATCGTCTGCTAAACTAGAGAAGTGAATAATTAAAATATTGGAGATGTCTGTGTCCGAATTCAGCTGCCAAAGAAATCTCCTCCTACCTCTCCTAAGCTCGCTCATTGGGCAGTCCAAATCAAACTTAAGGTATTTCATTGACAGTGGCAGTTTTTGGGAAAAAATTAAGGGCTGTGGTGGGTTGAAATTTCCATGCAGACGCCATTGACACGTGTCAAAACATACACCAAATTTAAACTAGTATTTTTCGAACTCGGAAACCGTTCAGCATCATGAACTGGTTTATTGTCCGGTTTTATGCTTTCTTTTTCGAGACGAACTTAGCACATTACACTTCGTCGTTGCTAACAATTTCCCATAGTTTTGAATTTGCCGCCAGTTTAAAACCTCAGAAAAGCGACATTTGTGAAATCCTAACTGCCACCCCCCTTTTATTCCTATCGCAAGGCCTGGTATTAGAGAAGGCAGTGCCTCGATCGATATTCTCTCATTACCATAATGCACGGCTAACTTATTAACGGGAAATTAACCATTTTTTTTCGAAATTTTATATAGTTCTGATAGTTTTTCCAAATCTACATTAGATTACGAATTTTAGAGGCATAGCTAGTCTTAAAGGAGTTATACCCTTAAACAAAAATAAATAGGGGAAAGTGTCGGACTGCCATATTTTCCTACCTTTGCCTTAGCTTGACATGCATTTCGAGACGCTCAAGCGCGCGAGAGGTGTTTAACCATTCAAATTTGAACGCCACCAAACGGGACAATTTGGCATAGGCGTATCTCAAGGAAGAGTCACAACCTCGGACCTCAGCGCTCTGTTTTATTTTCTTTAGTGTTATTTTCGCGTTTGAACGAGGTTAAAGGGGAACTCTGCTCGGTTGGCGCCCCTTTAGTGAAACTTTCCTGTGTAGCTCCAAACGCCGAGAAAATGTGCTGCCGCCTAGGCGAGAAAGCTTGCAACTCAGTTTATTTCAAACGAATTTTCTACTCCCCCCTTTCTCCCATCCGTTACCGCTCCAACGACGAAGCCACGCTTCCTTTAGGTTCGCCAAACCCCCCTCCCCATGGATGATGCTCGTGCCACGTGACCGTTGATGGTAGGGATAGCTTAAGAATGTTAAACGGGGGGACGAAAAACGCCAGACTGGGTTTTCTTTTTGCCCCTACATAGAGTAGTGGCACTCCATGTTAATTTCACATAGAGCGTAACGTAGCCAAAGGCAGGGAGGTGCCATTACTCTATAGTCTTACTGCCATGATTTTCCTGGGGACTGCGGTACCAAGAAGGGATTCGGAGTTTTTAGAGGGCATAGGTTTGAACTGAAACCCCCTAACATTGCAATACTATTAAGTTTTTTTCTGTAAGAAGGAGGTACCTCCCCCCCCCTTTTTTAAATAAGGGCAGGGTAGCTTCGACCACCTGAATATTTTGACAACCAAACACCTATAGTTGATTCCTTTATTCCCTTTTCCCAATGCCATACACATGCCTTTCAATCCATTTTCTCACTCTCTATGTGCTAATGGCTAGCAGCTATGAATAGAAAGGTCTTTTATAAAGATTCACTATTTTTTTCGATTCGATATTTTCAACTTAAAATGAAACTATGGAGACAAATATCTATACTCCTGTTTACCCGCACTTGAGAAACCGTACTTGCCATTATATATTGGCTAATGCTCCTCAACTTTTACAATACCGTCAAGTGAGGTTGAACAAGAGTATATAATGAGCATTTTTATTTATTTCTTGGAAAAACTGAAAAAGTACATTGGTTTGAACGTTCTTCAAACGAAAGGGACGTGATCCTTCTTTATATCCTGTGAACACCTGATGTGAAATGATTTGGTTATCCCGATCTAATTCCTTATATCGTGTGATATTTGCGAAGTGTTTCGAACATACTTCTTTCTGAAATGAAATGACTCGTTAATCGCTTTACAATTACCTTTGCCATGTGTATTTGGCGAGTTGTTCTGGGTACACTTTATTATGAAAGGCGGCGATTAAATAATGATGTTATAATCACTGCAGTAACCGTAACTGAATTCTCTCTCCATTTCTTCGGTGACCACATTCCAATGCGCCTAAACAGTGGCGTAACGACAGGGGAGCAGAGCCCGCAACTGCGGGCGGGCCCATGACTTTTGGGGCCCTTTCGAAATTTTCCTTATAGACTGATTGTCCCATAGTGCCCTACAATTTCACAAATCGTCCAATAAAGTCCTACATTTTAGTGATTTCAAAGAAACTATTTATGATCCCTGCTGTATGATGTTTTAAACGCAAAATTAGTGATAGCTCATTTGGTTAGATAAAAAAAAACCGCGGACCTCGCTTCGCTCGCTCAGGAATTTTTTATCTTCAATTCTCACATAATTGAATTTATACGATTTTTTAAGGTTTTTATATGAAATGATAACAATTACTTTGCATTCTGAGCTGAACTCAAAATAGCACAATTGAATTTCGCCTCTGACCTTTCATTTAAATATCTAAGCCCAGAGATTGAAGTGAATTATAGCTCAGACCTTTAAAATATGTTCAATTATAAAAAAGAGTTTTGAAAATCTGTCATCTCTGAAAACATCTCTTAATACCTGACCCTTTTAAATAGCTTGATTTAGTCATTATCAGTAACTTTTAACTTTTCAAGTCTCTTTTTGCTTACAGTTTCATTTAATTAATAGTCACTGTTTGAAGCAAATGTAAATCTATGTCTGTGTGAGCCCTTCAGTATTTGTTTAGATCTAGGAGCGATGTAACGCTTATTTAAAGAGTCTTACGTTCTCAAAAAAATAAAATTATCCACACTTTCAATCTAATCAATTATGAGTCCTGTATAATCCAATAATTTGATTAATCTTGTCCTGTATAATCCTATAATTTGATTAATCATGTCCTGTATAATCCTATAATTTGATTAATCTTGTCCTGTATAATCCTATGATTAATCTGGTCCTTTATAATCCTATAATTTGATTAATCTTGTCCTGTATAATCCTATAATTTGATTAATCTTGTCCTGTATAATCCTATAATTTGATTAATCTTGTCCTGTATAATCCTATGATTAATCTGGTCCTTTATAATCCTATAATTTGATTAATCTTGTCCTGTATAATCCTATAATTTGATTAATCTTGTCCTGTATAATCCTATAATTTGATTAATCTGGTTCTGTATAATCCGATAATTTGATTAATCTGGTCTTGTATAATCCTTTGATTAATCTGGTCTTGTATAATCCTTTGATTAATCTGGTCCTTTATAATCCTATAATTTGATTAATCTGTCCTGTATAATCCTATAATTTGGATAGTCTGGTCCTTGTAATCCTATAATTTGATTAATCTGGTTCTGTATAATCCTATAATTTGATTAATCTGGTGCTGTATAATCCTATAATTTGGATAGTCTGGTCCTGTATAATCCTATAATCTGATTAATCTGGTCCTGTATAATTCTATAATTTGATTAATCTGGTCCTGTATAATCCTATAATTTGATTAATCTGGTCCTGTATAATCCTATAATTTGATTAATTTGGTCCTGTATAATCCTATAATTTGATTAATCTGGTCCTGCATAATCCTATAATTTGATTAATTTGGTCCTGTATAATCTTATAATTTGATTAATCTGGTCCTGTATAATCCTATAATTTGGATAGTCTGGTCCTGTATAATCCAATAATTTGATTAATCTGGTTCTGTATAATCCTATAATTTGATTAATCTGGTTCTGTATAATCCTATAATTTGATTAATCTGGTCCTGCATAATCCAATAATTTGATTAATCTGGTCCTGTATAATCCTATCATTTGATTAATCTGGTCCTATATAATGCTATCATTTTGCGAAGAGAATCCTATTTCTTGTATTAAAAATTCCCTATAAGAGTTGAGGGCCTGCATTGCAGTTTGGTATGTGCGAGAAATCTTAGTCGAGAGCGACGACAAGACCCATTGCTAAAAATTATGAAAGGGAAAAGTAGTAACGTTCGTGATGCTTTCATATACCTTTTGAAAGCTCGACACTTAAGAAGGGGCCCTTATTGTCGGGCTGCGGGCGGGCCCAACAAACGTCGTTACGCCACTGCGCCTAAACATTTCTTTTATCTCCTTTTAAAATAATGAACGAATGAACTTGTATTCAAGGTAAAAATGTCAGAACCGGCCGATATTATGGGTGTGTTTGGGAAGCACTAGCCACCCGGAATTTGACTTTAAAGCAGAGTTGATACTAAGAAAAGGGTAGGAAAACCTCAATTACCCTCCCGAAATTAACACCATCCGCCAAGATTGAGAAATGGTATACATTCATGGATCTGGAGGGAATTCTTAGAACCCAAACAAAAATAAAATCACATTTCTGGTTTACAGACCCCCTTTACCAACTAACTATAGAAAATTTCGGAATATAAATACTGAGTAACCAACCCACAAGGGCGAGGCGGCCATTGGGGTATTCTCTCTCGCGCCAAGAAGAGACGCCAGAATGAGCCCGAGTTCACTGCTCGCGGGAGGCTAGCCAACTCGCACTGAATCTAGCGGGGTTTCTTGGCGCCAAGGAGGATACCGCAATGGTACCGTATTTAATTTCCGAAATGGTCTATACGGTAGATGCCGTAGCATTCTCGTAGCAAGGAGGATTTATAAGAGAGGAGGTTCAGAGTCAGACAAAATGCACGTAGTCCGCAGTTCATAAAATTACACTGTGGCGTTGACCAGTTACCATGATTACCACTACCCTCTCACGGCAAGAGAGCGTACGTTCTCGCCCATGCGTTCAAGCCCCCTTTTTCTAGCCTCATCAGCTTGTTTATAATTTTGAATATTCCTCGTTTGCAAGAACGATCACGTGACGTGCGCCTTTACCAACGGCTTACGCGCCGATGCATGTTTTTATATCCACATTTCCAAAACGAGTCTTCTCTCTTATTCATCCTCCTTGCTTTTAGCGAGCCGGCACAAAAATTTTCCAACACCATCACACCCTTACCCCACTCAAAGTAACGAAGCAAGTACCAGTCCATACTACCCCTTAATGCCAATAAGGATGAATACATACATCTCCTTTGCTAATTACCACCTGGTATTATCTATCATTCGATGTTGCTAACAAAGACCAAAATTATTTTGCAATGTGCTAAGGTTGTACAATACCCAACAATGGTCTAAGGCTGAGCAGTGCATGACGCATAAGTTTTTTCTCCTTCTCTAAATCATAGAAAATGTCTTTAGTCTACCTATTCTCTCCCAAACCTGTCTCGATTTATAGATACAATAGTTTGAAGCTCATGTGGCTTTTATGGGAGGGTGATTATTTTTGTGTAAACTTGCTAAACCATCAATAAAAAAAAAAAAAAAAGCGCTACACCCTTTCCGTCTTGAAGCTGCCAGTTTAACAGCTCTATGATTAGACACGGTTATACGAGAAAGAATCACAACATTGTATAGAAAACCCTAGTTGCTAAAGGCTTGTCTATATATGTACAGGTACACAAACTGGTTCTGATGTTGTAAGACTGAAATCAGGCCCGATATAGAGTAATGGCAGTACTACCTATGCAAACGGCATACCTCCTATCTCTTAGCTCAGCGTCATGCCCCTACTTGGCGCGTACAGTATCCTCTCTTACAAAAGCGCGCCCAGAGGGAGGGATACACAGTTTACACCCCTCTCTACCACCATTAGTCTAAACTCTGTATCCTCAAAAAGTTTTTATAAATACGAAGTTTGAAAAAGTATTCTAACTATTGCGACTGTCCACTTAAAATATCGCGAGTGTCCACGTAAAATATCGCGAGTGTCCACGTAAAATATCGCGAGTGTCCATTTAAAATATCGCGAGTGTCCATTTAAAATATCGCGAGTGTCCATTTAAAATATCGCGAGTGTCCATTTAAAATATCGCCCCCTTTTTCTAGCCTCATCAGCTTGTTTATAATTTTGAATATTCCTCGTTTGCAAGAACGATCACGTGACGTGCGCCTTTACCAACGGCTTACGCGCCGATGCATGTTTTTATATCCACATTTCCAAAACGAGTCTTCTCTCTTATTCATCCTCCTTGCTTTTAGCGAGCCGGCACAAAAATTTTCCAACACCATCACACCCTTACCCCACTCAAAGTAACGAAGCAAGTACCAGTCCATACTACCCCTTAATGCCAATAAGGATGAATACATACATCTCCTTTGCTAATTACCACCTGGTATTATCTATCATTCGATGTTGCTAACAAAGACCAAAATTATTTTGCAATGTGCTAAGGTTGTACAATACCCAACAATGGTCTAAGGCTGAGCAGTGCATGACGCATAAGTTTTTTCTCCTTCTCTAAATCATAGAAAATGTCTTTAGTCTACCTATTCTCTCCCAAACCTGTCTCGATTTATAGATACAATAGTTTGAAGCTCATGTGGCTTTTATGGGAGGGTGATTATTTTTGTGTAAACTTGCTAAACCATCAATAAAAAAAAAAAAAAAAGCGCTACACCCTTTCCGTCTTGAAGCTGCCAGTTTAACAGCTCTATGATTAGACACGGTTATACGAGAAAGAATCACAACATTGTATAGAAAACCCTAGTTGCTAAAGGCTTGTCTATATATGTACAGGTACACAAACTGGTTCTGATGTTGTAAGACTGAAATCAGGCCCGATATAGAGTAATGGCAGTACTACCTATGCAAACGGCATACCTCCTATCTCTTAGCTCAGCGTCATGCCCCTACTTGGCGCGTACAGTATCCTCTCTTACAAAAGCGCGCCCAGAGGGAGGGATACACAGTTTACACCCCTCTCTACCACCATTAGTCTAAACTCTGTATCCTCAAAAAGTTTTTATAAATACGAAGTTTGAAAAAGTATTCTAACTATTGCGACTGTCCACTTAAAATATCGCGAGTGTCCACGTAAAATATCGCGAGTGTCCACGTAAAATATCGCGAGTGTCCATTTAAAATATCGCGAGTGTCCATTTAAAATATCGCGAGTGTCCATTTAAAATATCGCGAGTGTCCATTTAAAATATCGCGAGCGTCCATTTAAAATATCGCGAATGTCCACTTAAAATATCGCGAATGTCCACTTAAAATATCGCGAGTGTCCACTTAAAATAACGCGAGTGTCCATTTAAAATATCGCGAGTGTCCACTTAAAATATCGCGAGTGTCCACTTAAAATATCGCGAGTGTCCACTTAAAATATCGCGAGTGTCCACTTAAAATATCGCGAGTGTCCACTTAAAATATCGCGAGTGTCCACTTAAAATATCGCGAGTGTCCACTTAAAATATCGCGAGTGTCCACTTAAAATATCGCGAGTGTCCACTTAAAATATCGCGAGCGTCCATTTAAATTTTGCCAAGCGTCCAGTAACCCAGTTCAATTTCATTTTGGTTCTCCCAGTGTTACTAAGCCAAGAGGCTGCAGGGAGAAAGGCTAGCAGTTCAGTTTGAATTGGTACTTGACCATCTTGGCTGACGTAGAATGCCTCACAATCACAACATGGCACTGAAGATAAAGCTCGGAGAGGGAGCAACTTCTCCCACCCCAATAATTTCAAACATTATTCACACGTCCTGTTAAATTATCAGTAACGTCCTGGTGTATACGTATAATATAAAAGTCACAAAATGTTTAGTCACTAATTGGTCAAACTTAACATTCGATTTTTACCTCATTTTATTTTTGATGTTCATTACCAAACACCACTAAAATAATTTTCCTGATAAAACAAAGCATGAATTAAAACCAGGCATGGATATAGTTTTGATGCTTTTATTAATAGTTACCTATCATCTTCATATAAAACAGTTCCAAACACAATTGACTTCATGCGATATGAAGAAAGCTCAATTCGTTTCTTACTAACCGTCTTTCTGAAATCTCGTCCCTAAGAAAGATACCTAACCGATCGCTAAACGCGCCCGGCCCCAAGCCCCCAACCAAACCAAGTCGAATGATTTCTCAATTCCGCGAATTTCCCCTCTCTTATGACTATAACAGCATAGTACAAAAAAAAGAAAAATTCCAAGAATAAAAGAAGTTCCCAGGTGCGAAAAAGAAAAACCGCTCCTCGCTGTCACGAAAGAATGAGGAAAAGGGGTGCAAAATGGACTGCAAGGTTTTGCGCTCTAGGCGAGCTTCATTTATATTGATTCGTGGAGTCCAGGTTGAGGGGCAAATAGAGTCTTTGTAACCCACGTGACGCGATTCATCCACTCGTAGGGTATGGTCCTTTTTTCAAATTTTAGGCCACCGCCCCCATCGCGAGCGCCATCTAGCGTTCTAGATCGGTAATAAACCTCGCCGACGCTACCTTTAATCGATGAAGTTGGACTGCAAAACCGAGTGTATTCAATACACCACTTTGACATTACCTAGGGCGCCACAGCGGGCTACTGCGAACTAGTACTTATTAAGATGGGCAGGGAAAAAAACCGCGTGGGGTTGCGCTTTTGCTAGTAGGGGTAACAAAGAGCAGTTTCCAGTCTTTCCCCTTGAGGCGCTTCGAGCGCGGGGCATCGGGCATGCGCACAACAGAATGTCGAAGTGGTGTATTCTCGAGTCATTCTCGAACTAGCTCTCAGTAAGTCTCTAGCATTACGAAGTATAGGCAGAGTCATACTTATTGAAACATATCTGATAGACTTTTGATAACTGTATATTCAATACTGGCCCTTTTATAATAATAATAATAATAATAGCTTTTATTTGAGATATTCTTTTCAGAGAGTTTCTGATTTACAAAAGAGTCTCATTAATTTAAAAAATTAGAATATTACATTAGTGTAGTTAAATACTGTGTTGTAAGTTTCTTGAATAGAGTGCTACTACTACATGTTTTAATATGACGAGGTAGGTCATTCCACAGTTTCGTAGCTCTCTGTTCCAGACTGGCATTGGTAAGTTTTCGGGTCTTTGATCGTGGTGCAGAACAGAAGTTAATGTCGCAGGTACGAGTGTTGTAGCTGTGAACATCTTTTGGCTTAACAAAAAGCGATATTATATAATCTGGTGCGTTTGAAGTATTGACGTTATACATGAGTACTGCCAGTGATCGGAGGTAAGTTTTTTCCAGCGTGGTCCAGTTCAGCTGTTCTCGTACCGCAGTGGCAGAAGAGCGCTTTGATACCTTGCTTACAAATCGAGCTCCATGGTTGTGCATGACTTGTAGCTTATCCAGCGTTTTTCTGTTGGCCGTGCTGTATAACATTATGCCGTAGGTTAAGATTGGGAAAATGAGAGCTTTATATAGCGTGTCCAGGGTTTTTATCGGAAGATGTTTTTGAAGTGGTCTTAGTAACCACATTCTCTGGCGAGCTTTCCTCATCCTGAGATCGACATGGTCATTCCAGGATAGGGTGTTTGTGATGAGGAATCCCAGGTATAGAAATGATGAGACCAGTTCAATATTGAGGGTGCCAAGTGTCGATATTGCGTAGTCCATAGTCTTTAGGCTGGGATTTAGAATCATCAGTTTGGTCTTCTTTTCATTTAAGGTTAGGTTCCGCATGAGGAGCTTCGTCTTAATATTATTGACATCAGTCTCGAGTTTGTTTAGAAGACAGGCTAGGTTCGGTGACGAGTCGAGTAATGCGTTATCATCCGCATATTCGTGTGCCCTACTCGTTACGAGGCAGGTGTGTATATCCGAGGTGTATATATTAAAAAGTAGCGGCCCTAGCACACTACCCTGAGGAACGCCTCTCTTAACAGGAAGCATTGTCGAAGTATTACTTCCAATAGACACACATTGTTGTCTAGTGGAGAGGTAAGAGTGAAACCAATCTAGGCTATGACCTACAACGCCATAGGTTTTGAGCAATTTGAGTAAGAAGCCATGATCAACCTTGTCGAACGCCTTTGAGAGGTCTACAAACACTATGCCAACATAGTGTCCTTTGCGCAGTCTCTCAATAGTTGTCTCAATTAAGTCAATTGCACAGGTAGTTGTAGAATAGCCAGTCCGGAAGCCAGATTGTCTTTCATAAATCAGGTTGTTCGTCTGGAGGTAAGTATAGAGTTGGTCATGAACAATTCGTTCTAGGATTTTTGAGAGACACGCCAGTATTGTAACTGGACGTAGATCATTTGCTTCCGAAGCTCCATTCACTTTGGGAATAGGCGTGACTTTTCCCAGCTTCCATTGTTGGGGAAATATTCCCGTGGTCAGTGAGCAATTTATGATTTTGGTAAGGAAAGGGCATATGATATGAGATAGAGTTTTGGCCAAAAATGTTTCAATTTTCTATCTTTTATGGTGGTTTAGATATGTTTAGGATCGAGACGTGACAGTATTAGTTCAAAAGATCTTATTGAGATGAATGAGTAAAGCTTTTTTAAGATGCCTTTTTAGGCCTAACCAATTGTTTATTCAAAGTTTAGGAAAATCAAAGCAGTAATATTAATGCCTAACAGAAGCAGATAAAAATTTATGGAGCGCTCGAAGTTGACTTCCCGTACAAAAATTTTAAGCTGTAATTCATCTGCATACGCGCTTTTTTATCGCTACCACGCTGTAACCATTAAGGCTACATTTCTGCAGCTCAAAAAACGGGAAAATTTCACAGCAATTCTAGAACTGCAATTTGACTGCCGTTTCTACATTTTCTGTTTGTTAACTGTTAACTGTCTAGCCTGGCAGAAATATGCAGCGCAATTCTGCAAACGCTATGCAAAAGTAGAAATACCAGCTGTAAGTTTAAAACTGAAATTTGACCGTTTTTATAGATATGTTACAGGTATGCAAAAGTGATGGAAAAGTAGAAATCCAGCTGCTAATTTAGAACTGTAATTTGACCATTTTTATAGACATGTTACAGGTCTGCAAAAGTGATAGAAAAGTAGAAATCCAGCTGCTTATTTAAAACTGCAATTCTACCACATTTATAGACATGTTACAGATCTGCAAAAGTGATGGAAAAGTAGAAATGCAGCTGCCAATTTAGAACTGTAATTTGACCATTTTATAGACATGTTACAGGTCTGCAAAAGTGATAGAAAAGTAGAAATCCAGCTGCTAATTTAAAACTGCAATTTGACCACATTTATAGGCATGTTACAGGTCTGAAAGAGTGATTGAAAAGTAGAAATCTGGCTGCTAATTTAAAACTGCAATTTGACTACATTTAAAGACATGTTACAGGTCTGCAAAAGTGCTGGAACAGTAGAAATACAGCTGCCAATTTAAAACTTTAATTTGACCTAAATTGGCCATTTTTATAGACATGTTACAGGTCTGCAAACGTGATGGAACCAACTTAAAACTGTAATTTAACAACATTTAGAGAGATATATTGCAGGTATTCAAAAGTAGGAAATTCTACTTTTGAATACCTGCAATATGTCTACAAATGTGGAATAGTTACAGTTTTAAATAGGCAGATGGATTTCTACTTTTCCATCACTTTTTCAGACTTGTAACATGTCTATAAATATGGTCAAATTACAGTTTTAAATTGGCAGCTGGATTTCTACTTTTCCATCACTTTTTCAGACTTGTAACATGTCTATACATGTAGTCAAATTACAGTTTTAAACTAGCATCTGGTATTTCTACTTTTCTATCACTTTTGCACACCTGTTACATGTCTATAAATTTGGTCAAATTACAGTTTTAAATTGGCAGCAGGATTTCTGCTTTTCCATCACTTTTGTAGACCTGTTACATGTCTATAAATGTGGTCAAATTGCAGTTTTAAATTGGCAGCTGAATATCTACTTTTCCATAAGTTTTGCAGACCTGTAACATGTCTATAAATGAGGTAAAATTACAGTTTTAAATTGGCATCTGGATTTCTACTTTTCCATCACATTTGCAGGCCTGTAACATGTCTATAAATGTGGTAGAATTGCAGTTTTAAACTAGCAGCTGGTATTTCTACTTTTTCATCACTTTTGCAAACCTATAACATGTCAATAAATATAGTCAAATTGCAGTTTTAAATTGGCAGCTGGATTTCTACTTTTCCATCACTTTTGCAGATCTGTAACATGTCTATAACTGTGGTCAAATTTTAGTTTTAAACTAGCAGCTGTTATTTCTACTTTTGCATCGCGTTTGCAGAATCGCGCTGCATATTTCTGCCAGTACAGACAATTAACAGATAATAAACAGAAAATGTAGAAACGGCAGACAATTTGCAGTTCTGGAATTGTTGTTAAATTTTCGCGTTTTTCGAGCTGCAGAAAATGTAGCCTTAATGTATACCTATTACAGCGTGATAGTGATAAAAAAGCGCGTATGCAGATGAATTACAGCCTAAAAGTTTTGTACGGGTAAGGCTATTAAGCAAAGTTTAGTGAAGAAAAGCTAGAATCAGTGAGCATTTGGAATTGTTTAATTAATTTGGAAATTAAAACATTCTGTTATACATTTTAATTGTCAAGTCATTTTTAAAATTATAAAAAAACGTCTTGGTTTGGACCAAGGCCAAAAAAACAAACGATATGTGTGAGGTTTATCAATTGACTGAAGTTTCAGATATTGAAATTTTTTTCTAGTTATTTCTATCCACTCAATCCTTAATCAATATTTAATTCAATCAACTGATTTTACTGTTAATCGATCTAGTCCCTCTAAATTAATTGAAAAAATTACATATCTACGCTTTTTCAAAAACAATTACATTTTCCGAAAACATTTTATCATGAAATTAATTATTTTGAAGGGAGTACGTGTTGAGGGATTAGTATTGAATATTTGAAATGTTCTACTGGATGTCTAAAAAGAGCAAGCGAACTTTGGTATAACTCGAATGGAAAATGTAAATATTTAATAAACCAGGGTGTTGCGCGAATTTATACATTTAATTTCGTATATAGAAATTCTTCATTTCTATTGCCGCCTCTATGAAGGTAAAGTTGCACTGGAACTTCCATTTCCGTATACTTTAGAATTTCTTGGTCATAACTCAGTCTTCATTTGAAACGTCACCACCCCTTTTTACATTGTTGGCACCGGTTACGTATTACGCGTAATCATTTTAGCAAGCGCAAAGATCAGGGGCGAGGTGTATTCTCCCTCGCACCAAGGGTCATCGCCAGACGGTGCCAAAGTTCACTACGGGCAGGAGGCTAGTCAACTAGCACTGCCTATAGCGGTGTTTCTAAGCGAGCGAGAGAATGAGAGAAAACACCCCAATGGCGGGATCACACCTGTGTTTTAGTTTCTCTGTATGTAATTTCCAAAATGGTCTACTCACTTACAAATGTACACCGATTACACTGAGTGATCGGTCGTTCGGGCGCTAGCGAGTGTCAAGCCATAACCATAATCATTCATGTACACGAATGTTTTATAGTGTTGGGTTAATAAGGTTGGTGGGCAAGTCCGGAGTGTCATGTACCGTTTACTAATGTGAAAAGGTTTCGATCTATTGGCTGAGTGTGTTGCGACGGCTCAGATGACCCATACACTGGAACCACTGGTTATTATAAAACGCCATATGTTGGGAAAATAGAGGAAGGGAAGGGGTGTCGGAGTTAAATGTGACCTTCTTGGCATAACTAGTAATGAATGATGTGTTTAACCATATTATTTCCGCGGGAAATGAATATAACAAGTCATTGGTACTGAGAAGTATTTCTGTTTATGTGATCTTTACCCTTTACCACACAGGATAAACTTTGTTGCTTTGTCTTAAGTAGACGACATTCACTGTTATCAACAACTTAAAACAGATTTAAACTTCTTTTGGTGCAAACTTTAAAATTTGTCAAGCCAGCAACAATTAAATCTATGTCGGTCAAGGTGCTTACAAGTTAGTGAGCATCGACACGAAATCCCTTCAAAATAATTAATTTCATGATAAAATGTTTTCGGAAAATGTAATTGTTTTTGAAAAAGCGTAGATATGTAATTTTTTCAATTAATTTAGAGGGACTAGATCGATTAACAGTAAAATCAGTTGATTGAATTAAATATTGATTAAGGATTGAGTGGATAGAAATAACTAGAAAAAAATTTCAATATCTGAAACTTCAGTCAATTGATAAACCTCACACATATCGTTTGTTTTTTTGGCCTTGGTCCAAACCAAGACGTTTTTTTATAATATCTGTCACTTCAGTCTTAATGTAATTAAATTTTGAATAATTATGTTTGCTTTACCGTCATACCATTGCACTCTAAAATATAACGGTGCATTCAAACACCATTTATGCTGTTTTTTCCGGTGCCAAAAAAGACATCATTTATGATCAATTGACGCCATTTTCTAATATTATTTGCAAGTATTAAGGAAATATTAGGCATTTATGCACCATTTACAGTGGTTTTTAACATCTTTTTTAGGCAATCTGTTGGACTTCTAATATTACTTATTTTAATGGTGTTAAAAGTAGGGAAAAGTACGCTACATATGTCACATTATTAAACCAAGTGAAGTGAAAAACTGTGAAATAGTTGTTAAATATTTATTTTTTCCATATTTAGCACCACGTTTATGGTGTAAAACAAACCCGTTATTACACCATTTCAAGTCCCTGTACGCTACCTATGTCACATTATTAAACCAAGTGAAGTGAAAAACTGTGAAATAGTTGTTAAATATTTATTTTTTCCATATTTAGCACCACGTTTATGGTGTAAAAGAAACCCGTTATTACACCATTTCAAGTCCCTGTTTACCCATTTAAAGACCCTATTTCCCCCGTTTTAAGGCCCTATTGACCCATTTAGGTCTGATTAATTTATAAAGATTGAGTGGTTGTGTAAAATGAGCAAAAATCCCATCTATTTTGTAAAACATTAAGCAAAATTTATAGTTTAGAAGAATGAAATATTTTTAAGTCGCAGAAATGGACCGTTATAAAGCGATTCGCTTATTTTAATTTTTAAGTCAAATTACGTAACACTCGAGGGGCTACTCACTTCCCCAAAAAATGTACACCAGATTTCTTATTTCCAAATATTTCCGATTTATTTCTATTATTTTTGTATTTCTTTATTTCCCGATATTTCTCCTAAACTTTCCAATATTTTCACTATATTTCCCGATATTTCTCCTAAAATTTCCAATATTTTCACTATATTTCCCGATATTTCTCCTAAAATTTCCAATATTTTCACTATATTTCCCGATATTTCTCCTAAAATTTCCAATATTTTCACTATATTTCCCGATATTTCTCCTAAAATTTCCAATATTTTCACTATATTTCCCTTAAATTTCCAATATTTTCACTATATTTCCTTTAAATTTCCAATATTTCGATTATTCCTTCGTATTTCTAATATTTCTCAGTATTTCTATTATTTTTGTATTTCTTTATTTCCCGATATATCTCCTAAAATTTCCAATATTTTCACGATATTTCCCTTAAATTTCCAATATTTCCATTATTCCTTCGTATTTCCAATATTTCCGATATTTCTCATTATTTCTTAATATTTCCGATATTTCTCATTATTTCTTAATATTTCCGATATTTCTCTTTATTTCCTAATATTTCCGATATTTCTCATTATTTCCCAATATTTCCGATATTTCTCATTATTTCCCAATATTTCTCATTATTTCCCAATATTTCCGATATTTCTCATTATTTCAGATATTTCCCTATATTTCCGATATTTCTCAATATTACGATATTTCTCGAAATATTGAAATATATTTCTTAAGGCTTGTACACCATATTTCGTAAGTGGCTAGCCCCTCGGTAACACTGTAACGAACTTAAACGAAGTTTGAACATAGAATGAGTTCCCAAAAATAATTTTCTAACGTAATATAGTGCCTATATTATTACATATTATGAAAAGCAAATATTTTTTTTTTAAACGCTGTCAACGATAAAACGTTTGTTATTATTGAACAATTTTTTTATTAAATTTATAGCATTTATAGGATAAATACTTCTACTATTAAGAGGCACAATGCTTGAAATTTGTGTTTCAACGAAACGTAACCTAACTAACATATGCCTTACCTAACCCGACCTATAAAACAAGCAATATTTTCAACGTTTTTAGTTGAAGGACCTTGAAAAATAAACGATTTTTTTTGGAAAAGGCCCGCGTTGTTTAGTAATGACCTAATATTAAATCTCGGTTTGTAAAATAAAAATAAAATTTTTATGCCATGAAATATTTTCCAATAAGCAATAATTGAAAGCATGTATTTTTAAAAAATTGTGCATACAAAACTCAGAAAGGTTTTTAAGTGATGTTTTAAAAAGTAAAACATGCTCATTATTAAAACCAATCTGACTCCATTAGTTGTTGCCCAAAAGAGTTCATTTGGATAATTTTAACGGCATTAACTTATAATCGTGTTCAATCAGGATTGATATAATAAGAAAGCCTTCAACGTGTACATACACAATAGGAAAGGTAGTGAAGTCCCACTGAACACGACTATAAATATTCGTGTAAATCAGGCGTATGGTCCTGAAATGGGGTGAACAGGGGTTTGACATGAGATTAATAAGGGTTTTAATTTGGGACATGAAATTGGGGTAAATATGGACTTGAAATGGGGGTAAATATGGACTTGAAATGGGGGTAAATATGGACTTGAAATGGGGGTAAATATGGACTTGAAATGGGGTGAACAGGGGTTTGATATGAGATTAATAGGGGTTTTAATTTGGGACATGAAATGGGGGTAAATAAGGACATGAAATGGGGGTAAATATGGACTTGAAATGGGGGTAAATATGGACTTGAAATGGGGGTAAATATGGACTTGAAATGGGGGTAAATATGGACTTGAAATGGGGGTAAATATGGACTTGAAATGGGGGTAAATATGGACTTGAAATGGGGGTAAATATGGACTTGAAATGGGGGTAAATATGGACTTGAAATGGGGGTAAATATTTAAAGGTATATCTCGATTAAGTTCAATTTAAAGGTATATCTCGATTAAATTCAATTTAAAGGTATATCTCGATTAAATTCAATTTAAAGGTATATCTCGATTAAGTTCAATTTAAAGGTATATCTCGATTAAGTTCAATTTAAAGGTATATCTCGATTAAGTTCAATTTGAAGGTATATCTCGATTAAGTTTAATTTGAAGGTATATCTCGATTAAGTTTAATTTGAAGGTATAACTCGATTAAGTTTAATTTGAAGGTATATCTCGATTAAGTTTAATTTAAAGGTTTACCTTGATTAAGTTTAATTTAAAGGTTTACCTTGATTAAGTTTAATTTAAAGGTTTACCTTGATTAAGTTTAATTTAAAGGTTTTAGGCTTAATTGAGTTGAAATTAATGAAGGATTATGGTTTGGCAATATTGATTTAGCTTATAAATTCAGCTTGTTTAGATGAGTTTTTAATTAGTTCCAACACATAGCCCCGTGCTAAATTTGCGGTAACATGAAGATTAACAATAAAATATGTTGTAACGGGGAGCCTGTTACAAGGGATCACTACAAAGATTAAAATGTTAATGAATGATGTGATTCCATAGTTTCGCTAAAATACCAGTAATTAAATCAAATACCTAAACAATTCATAGCAATTCTGACAAATAAACAAATGGCAATGAGGACTGTGGAAATAGCGAACGTAACCCTCTGTTTCCCACATGGTTACGTTGAAAAAATCTCCACATGTAATTTATTTGACTAATTAAATTACGTAAAGACAATGCTCTCCTGGATTAACCAGCACCACTGTTAGTTATATTTCTGAATTAAACAATCCACTCTTGGTAACAAATAATTTATAAAACGAAATATCATATACAGAGTGTTGCAACAGGAAAAAATTGTTTTAACGAATGATGTCGTCCTCTACATTGGTTGAGTTTCAGGAATTATACCACATACCTTCACAATTAGTAGCATTTTAGTGAGATTAACAAATAATAAAACCCTGTATACCTCAAAGGAATGTTGAATTAACTGCTATAGAAACAGTTATTGTAACGGTTGCGGAGCTTCTGAAATTTTAATAATACTTCTAAAATAAAATAAAGATAAGTCCTTCAAGTAGCAGCTCTTTTTCTACAACATACTGTTACTATCCTAAAGAGTAAAGAGCAAGAAGCATCACTATTATTAAAATGATCCAAGTCTGTAAACCAAAAACGTTGCAACATAACCTTCAGCTTAAAAACACGAGAGCGTAAGCCAAACTAGACGACACTGGAGGCTCGGAAGCTGGCTAAGTGTAACGAGTGTAACTGGGTTCTCCCGACTCCCGAGTCCCGACTCCGAGAATCAAGAATATATACAAATACAGTACATAAGAAACCTAAGCCTTGGTCTTAAAGAACATCCAAAAACCAATATCTTATAATATAATCAAATCAATTACCTTTAGTTTTATACCTGGATTGCTTTATTAAACAAAATTTCGACCTGATAGCAAAGTGTTTCTTAGCAAGAGTGTTACAGAAAATTTATAAAATGAAATAAATATTTTGAGCCGGTAAAATACTAAACAAGCGTCGACTGCTCAAAAACAAGTTCAACCATGGAGCCTGTATCTTTTTAAGATTAAGGCTCCATGGTTCAACTTCCACAGAATGAATCAAACTGAAAATGTCAACTTAACTTGTTATTAGGCACAAAGCTAGGCCCTCCCTTGTTCTCAATATGCTTGAAAATTGAAGAAATGGGTATCAGCGCGCTAACAGGTTAACCTGACGTTTAACTCAAGAGTTGTACTTCCGTAATTAACTAAAATTAACATACTTAGACTAAATTGTTTCTGATTAGACTAGCCGATCGCACACCCTGAATACTTAATTGTTAAATTAAGAGTATTCCGAAAAGTAACTTCGCTCTAGTTTTTCGGTTAGAGGTGGCTAAATATCACGAAAAACCCCATGTTAATCTCCATAGGAAAATTGGCAAAAGCATGTGAATTTTGCTTTAACGTTACAAAAGAGTATCAAGTCATATCTACAAGGGCCTACCGGCCCTGTAGAATTTGCATTTAAAGTCAGCTAGGAACTTTGGTTTTCTTGTTTGTCTTCCAGAGGATGGTCCCGGCTCAAATAGAGAGTTTTTTTCGCCACCTGATTGTGTTTCATTTGAACTATTTATCACAGATTTATTTGTACTGTCTTTTTTCGTTAAGCTTCTTGGATGGTTTAGACGATTTTGGTTTTTTAGCATTTGAGGCATGTATAATTTCTTTTTTGGGCTGCACAACTTCGCTCGGTTTAGCCATTGGTTTAGAGAGCGCTTCTGTGACTTCTGATTCAATCATGGTTTTCTTTGGACGCCCTCTTTTTGCGGGTTTCTTAGCTTGTCCTGATGTACTGTTTGGTTCAAAGGCATCTTTAGCTATCACAATGTTTTTTGGACGCCCTCTTTTTGAGGGTTTCTTAGATTGTCCAGATGTACTGTTGGGTTCTTTGGCATCTTGAGCTATCACAATGGTTTTTGGACGCCCTCTTTTTGTGGGTTTCTTAGCTTGTCCCAATGTACTGTTGGGTTGTGTGGCATCTTTTGCTATCACAATGGTTTTCGGACGAGCTCTTTTGGTCAGTTTTGACACGTCTTTGCGATTTTTCACTTCTATCACAGTTTTCTTTTTACGTATAGCGGTTGGATTTGAGACTTTGGGTTTTGAGATTGTGGCTGTCGACATTTTCGTGGTCTTTTTTGAAATACTGCTATCTTCATTCAGGGGTTGATTAAGCGAATTTGTGGATGTTTTTGAAAGAATATATAGTTCATCCCTAAGAGAAGCGCCACCTTTACTCATTTCCTTATGGTTTTCACTTTCCTGCGATTCTTTAGCTCTTAACCAATCATTGAACATTGCGTGAACCATTTTTCTTGTCCATTCTTTATAAAATAGAAGCAAATCTTCTTCCGCACGATCTGTGAATGTTCTTGCACTTTCAAGAAATTTCTTGACTAGACTGGCATCTTGGAAAACATTTTCTGCCATTACTTTTATAATGCCTCGTCCGTATTTACAGAAACCCTCTGTACTAAGGTAGCTTCTAACTTTCGAGTTAAGTTCCCGTAAAAATGGTTTAAGCTCCTCTCTCGGAAACTGCATTCCACCGTCATCTCTCATAAGCATGCCCGTATAATTTAAATTCACTTTATCTTTGGCATCCATGCTGAAAATCCAGCTCAATTCGTAAAGTGTTTTAGCTTCTAGGATTTGCTTCTCACATAGTGATTTTTCTTTTCCAAATCGAATCCGATTTTTAAAAACTCTTCTTATACTCGATAAGCAGCCACCGCCAAATGAAATATAGCTTCTGTCGTATTTGTCTTCTACACTTGCATCATCGATACTTTCAATGAGATCATCGCAGCCAGTATCAGTACCATTTGCTGTCTTTGATTCGGGGTTATCACACTGGTTATTCACATCTAAATCGATACTTTGAATGAGATCATCGCAGCCAGTATCAGTATCATTTGCTGTCTTTGATTCGGGGTTATCACACTGGTTATTCACATCTAAATCGATACTTTCAATGAGATCATCGCAGCCAGTATCAGTATCATTTGCTGTCTTTGATTCGGGGTTATCACACTGGTTATTCACATCTAAATCTCTACCAAGTAGCTTCAGTCTTGATACAGAGAATACTTCATATCCATAGGCATGAAATAACTGGAGTTTCTGATAGTGTGACACCTTAGCCGCAGTTGAGGTAGCTTCTGTGGTCAAAATTGATAAATCGAAGAAATGTTTCGCGATGGCACCATACCAATTTATAATCGTGAGCGTGCTTTTTTCTGACGTACTCTTAACTTTTTTTCCTTTGATAGAAGTATTAGGAGCATTAACAGAATCATATATTTGGTAAAATAACTTTATAAGATACTTAATTAGAGATTCAAATTGAGTTGTTCGACTAGCCAATTCATTGTGCAATAAAGCTATTTCACTTCCAGGAACATTAATATTTTTCAAAAACCTTTCGGTTGAACAGTTACTTATGATAATATTTGTGCATGATGTGATTACGTCGGAATTCATAATGAAGACCCTAGATTGATAGAACATACCAAAATCAGATAATTTGAAGGTAATAAATAGATGAAAACTAATTATTCTGAATTAATATTAAAAAATAAAAATTAGTTTCAATAAAATACATACTTGAGGTTATAATTGCACAAGAACGAAACATCGACAGCCCTAAGCCTTTGGAGAATGAAAATCTAGCAGACAAATAGGCCGCCTGATACCGCGGAGGACTTAAAGAACTATATTTGCAGTAAATTGGTTAAAAGCTGTGTACTTGCGCAAGTTTTCGCGGTTTTCTTGAGGTTGGCCGGACTCCCGTTACCATATCAGCCTCTAATGTCTCCCTTCTCCTTTGTTCCCTTCTGTTAGTATTTACTTCAGTCCGACTCATAGCCCAGTATAGAGCCCCTCCCTCCAACACGTAAAGAAAAGTTTAAATTATTTTATTGGCTCACTTAAACAGGGTTCACACAACTTTTGGAAAACAAATTTCCCTGAGATTTCCAGGTTTTTCCCCCATATACTTCCCAGAGTTTTCCCGTATATGGAGTATCCTATGGAGCAAATGCTAACGAACGGGGGGGGGGCAAATATGACTACTACATAATCAAAGGACATCCCCGTATCTCTAATATAACCACAGTTCTGAGCCTCCAAAGTATAGTGTAATCTTAATCCTATGGTGGGAATATTCACGTTCACTTTGCTTAATTACTCGGCCCCTGTTTGACGCAAATTTCCCCGAATTTTACTAAAAATTCGAAATTTCCCTGAATTTTACCGCTTCTTTCATAAACCCCCCCCCCCTTTCCCGAGTACTTTGACGCGCGCTCAGATTACTCTGTTCTCCATTCCTACTTCTAAAATTAAATCTATCCCTGGGAAAAGCTTTTGGTTCTTATACTGGTTTAAGGGAGAAAAAAAAATTGGCCAAAGAGCATTTTGTTAAATCGATATGGCGTAATAAAACAAGACGAAAATCCTTAAAAAAATTTTACCAGAGGCGCTATCCGTTAATTTTGTACAAATTTTCATAGTTCCCTTCTGAACACGTACTCAAGTTTTTCGCGAGATATCAGCGCTAATTCCCTGCAGCGCAAGTTTTTATAATGAAACAAAGTTTCTTTAAACCACGTGCCTCATCTCGGACACGTGTTTGAGGTTTATCAAATAACTTTTACCCAGCACGTTTTAAGTGCTTATAATTAAATAAACTCGATCTACATTAAGTTTTCCAGTGTATTTGTTGCACCAAAATGGTAAAGAAACATTTTAACTATAAATAACAGTCTAAGAGATTTTTTTAGAGAGCATTTACTTTGTAGAAACAATTCTAGACATTTTTTAGAGAGCCTTTACTTTGTAGAAACAATTCTAGACATTTTTAAGGATTGCTCTAGAGTTTTCTGTGTTAAGAGATTAGGATGAGGAGAAACTTTCATTACTCTTACAATAAAGACTTATCACCCAGAAACTTTACCCGCTAAAATAAAATTCCCTGACTTTGCTGAAACTTTTAAAATTCCCTGACTTTTCCCTGACCTTTTGGGCCCAGAACAGAGGTAAGACTTAGGAGGATGTGACGTACCAATACTTGGGTCAAAATTTAACTATATCCCTGCTTTTTACTTCGTCCAGTTTTAACCCCCCCCCTCTCTCTAAAACTAAAAGTAAGCAATCAGAAGGTTAGAAGTTAGATTTTTTTGTTGGAAAGTAGCGCTGCTGAATTCTGGACATAGCCCACTCGATCTGCGCTGACGGACGCTGCGCGTGAACGAGTGGGCTATGTTCTGGGAGAGCGAGCCGCCCTCGTTTACCGCCTCAGGGCCAGAAATAAGAAAAAATGTTTATAGGACTTGTGTTCAGTGGTACCCCCTTTGACTGGAAAATTTATAGGACATTGTCCCAGTGCGCAAAAATTGCGTCGCGTCTTCATAGTCAAGCTGTCAAAGCGTCGGAAAACTTTACTGGTCAACCGTCCAGTGACCCCCTTAGTTTTTTAAAAAATTATGGGACATTTTAAAATTTTATTGGACAACGTCCAGTGTCCTTTGCTTATTTCCGGCCCTGCCTCTGAGTCCATAGTCTGTTTTGCGGGAACTATTTTTCTCTGTCTAAAAGCTGTGAGGAGGCTATCCTGGAAGGGGTGTGGAGTCGCGACGCTAGGTCGGTTGAAATCTAACCCCTCAATCGAGTCGCAGCAACCTTCTATACTCTCTTCTTCTATTTTCTCTTGATTGTACCATGAACGAAATAGTGACCAATCCAGGACATGTCTTTAGCGAAAAAACCGCCCACTACTACTATTGCCCCTGTTGATTCAAATTCGCGCTAGCGGAACTACGTCATTTTAGGGACAGAATTAAAGGTCACGTTAGAGGGTGGCTTTCTGTGGCTGCATACGCGAAATAGAGATTGCGGGTTATGTAAATACCGATTATCACTGTTACGGTATGGAAACACACGGTGCTTATTCTTAACCATTTTACAGAAATAACGACCCAATTCCAATATTTGAAGAAGAGTAAACCGGTGATAACGGGTTTTACTCCATTCGACTTCAAAAGTTCAAATATTATGCTTTATTTCTTCATCCACAGATGGCGTTACCAAAATCAATTCAACTTCAATTTTTCCCCTAATTTTTTTCTCTCTCAACAACTTGTGAATGAACGGCTGTTAAGTCCTGGATTGTTCACTATTTCGTTCATGATTGTACGTTAACGCAATTCTTTCTCGTTTCTAGCGATTGCTCGAATTGAATTCCAATTACTTCATGTTGAGGGATCGCCTTAAATAATCGCCAATAATTTTGTAACATGGCACGGTGTTCTCCATCTCCCACGTTTCCTGATAAGAAAAGCTAAAAGTTTATTTGCAATCTAGGAAAATAATTCTGTCTGAAACCCAATGTTGATAAACTCACCTCGAGTGTCGTTACGTTTATTGGGGTTTCCTGTGTGTATCTAAAATTAAAAAAAAATCATTTTGAAATCGAAAGTAACGTGTGAGATATGAAAATTCTAATTTTAGATACTTGTATTTAAAATATCGATCACTTCCCATAAATTCAAATTCTGTCGGCGACATTTCGACCATTCACGTAAATCCTTGCACGTATCAAAACTTCAGAAGAGAAAAGGAACAAGTGTTGTCTGTAAGAATTATATGACAAGTTGGGAAACCAAAAGAAACCTCTCCGAGTCGAGACGCAATTAAGAGGTTTTTCTTATATAGCTAAATAAATACAATTGATATTAATTAATTTAATCGTCAGAAATCTACCTTAATTCTTGCTAATCGTTTTAAAAAACTTTATTCCTAAAATCATTTTAAACATAGCTAATGTTGACGTTTGAATTCAAGCGTATGCCTCTAAACAATTATTGAATATTTGGGGTATATGAGGCGATAGTCGGATTTATTCACCATAAGTAATAAGAAAACCCGCAATTGCGTGAACCTTTGGTGAAAGCCGTGCCATTGGGAGACTTAACGTTTCTCGTAACCCTAGACGATCGCCGCGTAAATCCTAACCCCAACGATGATAATGGAGTAGAAGCTAATACTGCTTTTTGCGAACACGTTTGCTATGATTTGCCAACTGCGAACGTGGTGACAGACACACACACAGAAAAACAGACACACACACAGACACGTCCAGTGTAACACCTCTCCGTAACGTCATCGTCACTCGGAGAGGTAAAAACTAGCAGCAAAGGCACTCGGCGTTGCCCGTTGCATGGTTCGTCCATGCCTGTTGGAACCTTTTAATTTGTTATCGGGCTGCCATTTTTAAAGATGACGGAAAATCGAACATCAAAAGCCATAAGGCTTGTCTGTAGGGTATTGGGAACCAGTATACAAAATGTTATTGAAATCGTTTGAAACGCGCAATCAACGTTATTCCATAACGAAGGTTTTCGTTACATTTCCGACCGCCATTTTTCATGATGGCAGCGTGCCTACTACTATACAGTAACTTTCCTGTAAAATTTCAGCCTTTTAGGTCAAGCTAATTTGGGCTGGGCCTGAATTATCGGTATACGGACTAAATGCCCCCAAGACAAAAGACCCCCGGTCATAATTCCCCCATTTTTAAAAACGTACAAAATCCCCCCTCTCTCAAGACAAAATCCCCCGGTCATTTCCCCCCCATCCTAGTTAAGAGTACAAAATCCCCCCACTCTCAAGACAAAATCCCCCCACTCTGTAGACAAAATCCCCCCACTCTCTAGTCAAAATCCCCCACCCTCTGGACAAAATTCCCCGGTCATAATCCCCCGACAATAAAAAATACAATATCAATATTATCTAAAACACTGGAAGCCTCAGCGATCTGGTGGCGTAGTGGATAAGGCGTTGAACAGCGGAGAGACGAATGGTGGGTTCGATTCCCCAAAGGTACGTGAGTATTATCAAAATATAATTTGAAATTATTTCGTTCAGTTTCATTCATTTCTAGGGTAGGAATGGGTTTACGTATTAATAATTAGTTATTAGCGTGAATAATGGAGAAAAATTGCAAATATGAAACAATTTTTGCTTTCGAATTGTTAATTGGTTGTGTCACTAACATTCAATATTGACATTCAGTTTGTCAATTTTTTGATTTTATTCGGGTTCAGTTGAGTTTGGTTGGGTTAGGTTAGGTTGGGTTAGGTTAGGTTAGGTTGGGTTAGGTTAGGTTGGGTTAGGTTAGGTTAGGTTCGGTTGGGTTGGGTTGGGATGGGTTAGGTTAGGTTAGGTTGGGTTGGGTTAGGTTAGGTTGGGTTAGGTTAGGTTAGGTTCGGTTGGGTTGGGTTGGGATGGGTTAGGTTAGGTTAGGTTGGGTTCGGTTAATAATATTTTGCAAATATTGTAACAATGGTACGCCTTTTCCAAAATATTATTTTTTACATTTATTTTCTTCCGAAGTAACATTACATTTTAAAATATTGAGATTTCCCTCCCTTTAGGCCTATAGTTACAGGCTTAATATTTTTTAAGATTTCTATAAAAGACAATGCATATTTTAGCACTTGTTCATTAAACCATGGAAATTATAGCGACCAACAAAGGTACGCCTTTTCCAAAATATTATTTTTTACATTAATTGAGGGGAATTTGTCCTGGGGCTGGGGGGAATTTGTCCTGGGGCTGGGGGGAATTTGTCCTAGGGCTTGGGGTATTCTGTCTTCGGCATCCATTCGGGGGAAATTTTCCGGGGGATTTTGTCTCCTACCTGAGGGGATTATGTCCTTTTCTTCTCCTATGGGGGATTATGTCCTACATTCTGAATTATCAGTCAGTACGTCAGGACTTTACTTTTACAGATATCAGAAGTCCATTAAATTACCCTAGGAAGTAAGCAATTACAATGGCTGGTATAGAGTACGTTTCTGGTGGGTAAGTCCTTTTAACTTTTTCCCCCTCCCAACAAAGTCACTCAGTTTTTTGCTTTAGACGAATTCAACGCTTTATTCAATTCCAATCAACAAGTCTTTCTTCACGTGAGCGGGGCGTGACTTCTTCAGCCCATGAACGCTGGATCTCTAAAGGGACCAGGAACGGTTTTGCTCTAAAAAAGATCAAAAATAAGGAACGAACGCATAGTGCGGCTCCAGTTGATCCCCTACAAGTTGACTTTCCTTACGAACTCCAGTTTTGGCTTGGCAAAGGGGAGAGGTTACTTCTTAGGTTAATTTAATGGACTTCTGCAGATATAGATATTGTACTCTTCGTTGATTACAGTTTTAGCATCGGGTCGCTAGTGCGAAATTTTGAAAAATATACAGACCTTGGAGTAGTATCATACATCGGAGTTCTGATAGTTGTTAGCGCCGTGCACTTTATCTGCTGTTGTTGTTGACCACTCGCCGCCGCTAACGAAACTGTTACTAGGGCCAAACTTGGAATACTTAAGGAGTTCAGTTCCTTAATTACATTATTTTTCTTTGTTTATTTTACTGCTTTATAGAAGATAAGAATAGCTACACGTGAAAAAACTTAGCATGAGGTAAATAACCACAAAAAGCAAAAACAAGATGGGCTCGCCCATAATAAAGCCACATCGTTGGCAACGTGAATCGCGCGATGCCAACGCCCTACTTACTTCGCTCACTGTCTACTTGTCTTTGTTAGTACTTATTACTGTTACTATTTGGGTAAAACTGTTAGTGCAATCGATACAATGTAGCAAAAATGATAACAACGCGTTTGTTGATTCGTGGAAGAACTAGAGATTAGAAGGCCGAATGCATATCGGAACAGCTACGAGAAATGGAGGAGGGTCACGTGGGAATACTCTCAGAGAAGAGCCGGACGCAAATTTGGTCTGCGCACTATTACCGGCCAACAAACTTATTTTAAAAGGGTACTAATTGTTACTCAGCACAACTACCGAAGCCTGAGAAACCTTCAAATTTACTCTGAAGTAGTCTCAGGTGACGTTCAAACTAGGGAGAGTTTAAATTTTAAGGCGCACGCTCGCAACGGTTCCACCATGGAGGAAGTAGAGAAATGAAAGTCAAAGGGGGAAGGTAAGTTGAACCTTTGAACGGCACACAATCGACCATTTCGATGCCTTTCACCTCGCTTTTTGGCGCCCGCACTGTAGTCTCTTTGTATCATCATGAGAGTGCTCAGAGTCGACAATGTATCTACCCCCTTGTATGTCCTGATACTGAGGGTTGCCTAGCCCCCTTTTACCTCTCCGAGTGACGATGACGTCACGGAGAGTATTTACACTGTGTGTGTGTGTCTGTCACCGCGTTCGCAGTTGGCAAATCGGAGCAAACGTGTTTGTGCAGAAAGCAATTATTGGCTTCTACTCCATTATCATCATGATGGTTAAGATTTACGCGGCGATCAGCTGGGGTTACGAGAAACGTCTAGAATCTCACTGGCAGGGCTTCCACCAAAGGTTCAAGCAATTGCGAGCTTTCTTATCACCAAGAATACATAGATTTACTAAATCTATGTATTCCTGTTATCACTTATAGTGAATCAAAAAAATCAATCGCTTTATATAGACCTACCCTAAATTTCCAAACATTTTTAAAGAGGCATACGCTTGAATTCATACGTCAACAATATCTATGTTTAAATTGATTTTAGGAATAAAATTTCTTAAAATGATTGAACTATAATTTAGCTAAATTAGTGACGATTAAATTACATCAATTATATTTATTTAATTATTTAAGAAAAACCTCTTAATTGCGTCACGACTCGGAGAGGTTTATTTTGGTTTCCCAACGTGTTTTACATTGAAAAGGTCTATAGTTTCTGTATGTAGCACGCACCTACCTGGTCGCACAGCGGAGGACTTAACGTCACGTGATCCGTTAAAAAGGAAATACAGAAGGGTAAATGAAAAATGACGGTTAGAGGCTCACACCTGCGAACGAAACACATTCATCATCTTCAACACACTAGGTCGAACTAATAACCCTTCGTTAACGATGTGGCTAAAACCATATTTATTCAGTTATATAAAGAAAACGACATTAAGGTTGGTATGTTTTCCAACAATATTCTTTTGCAGTGTTCATACGTTCTTAAAATGAAGGGGGGATTTCAATCTGTAAATCTAATATGATCTCCGTTTTAAGCCTTGATACAATTATATCCTAAAAGAGGAAAATTCAATATCAGACAGAAAAGCTGGTTATAAGCTTATTATCATTCCAAAATTGAGATAATTCCGAGGGGTCAACTTCTAGCAATAATTGTTTTATTTAATGCGTTTTAGCATTTGGTACAGTTTTAATAGATCTTTGTACTTAATTCGATTAATTAAATAACTGTAAACTTTACTCGTATATATTTGCCAGTTTTTATTAATGCGAGACTGAATTCTTTTCTTAATTTAGTTCACAATTGAGTGCGAATTTTTTTATCTTAATGATAGCTTCAGTTCATTTTTACCACTTACGTTTCAAAGCGGAGAAACTTTTCAATGAACGCTGCAATCGGCTTGGGTTACGAGAAACGTCCCGCCTCCAATGGCAGGGCTTCCACTAAAGTTTCACGCAATTACACTATTTCTTATCCCTTCTCGGGAACCGGCCAACTTACATTTAACCTAAATCTCCAAAAATTGTTAAAGAGGCATACGCTAGAATTGAAACGTCAACAATAGCTATGTTTAAAATTATATTAGGAATAACGTTTCTTAAAACAACTTAACTAAAATTAAGGTAAATTACTGACGATTAAAATAATTAATATCAATTATATTTATTTAATTATTTAAGAAAAAGCTTTTAAGTGGATTGTGAGCCCTCGTCTCGACTCGAGGAGGTTTATTTCCAATTAAAATTTAGAGTTGTACTCACTCGGCTTTTGAAGGTCGAAAGAATTAGAAAGAAAATGCTTTATAATCATTTAATGTTAATAAAGAACCTCAAAACCATTATGAAAACTAACCAAAACTATAGTCCATTAATAAAATAATAAGTTTCAAAAGTTGACATTTTAAGCTTAGCGCTCATAGTATCGACTATTATAACGTCAACGCCTATTTAGTTTTCAGTTTACGGTATATTTTCAAATTTCAAATATCAAAATGTAACTTTTTCAGCTCAATTTTTCTGAAATCCTTTTTTTAAAATCTATCAAAACCTATGATTCACCACTGCCCACGAAAAGCCCATTTTTTCCAAGAACAACATTTAACGGCTATAGTCACGCGGCCGCCAGCTTGGGTCCTCAACAGTGCGTTGTATCACACCTCCTCGGTGGTGAGAGCTGGTCAACCACTGCGTTTTGTGGGCTGAGTTGATACGCGCCCTTCCCAAGCCAAGGTGTGCAGGTATCGTGCTGAGGGCTGTGTGGTACCGGGGAAGTTAATCTACGGTATCTCGAACGATCCCCTCGGGGCACCAGGCGAAACCCCGTTGTAATTAGCCTTCCACCCGGGTTGAGGACTACCGGGTGGTGACCTTTTACTTGCCTCATTACTCGTGGGATCTTTATGGATTCTTTAAAAACAAAAACCAAAAACAAACCTGGGCATGGAGCCGGTTCTACCGGTACCCAGCCTTCTCTCAGGGAAGGAGGCAACTCCCAACCTGCTTCTGGGCGAGATGCTGCCTCTGGCAGCACCCACCCGCAATCGGCGGAAGGCCAAAAGTCACCTCCTGCTCCTCAATCGGGTTCCACCAGGTTGAGTGAAGTTAATAGGAGGCGCATGGCCAACCGCCGAAGAAAACAATCCCAAAAAGGTGGCCAGAACTCTGCACTGGGTGCAAGAGATACGGGCCGAGATGGGACTCCTGTACCTTCGGGTGCTGGGAGTAACGTCCCGGGTACGGACTCTACGCCTGGTGCAAGAGAAACTACCACCCTTTCTGGAAAGAGAGCTAGGGCAGAGGACCATGATCCCTCGCCTAGCTTACAAGCTGCGGCGTCAAAGAAGACCAAGTCTTACTGCGACGTCGCCAGTATTGTCAAGATGGCCATCGTTAAAGATGGCTATCCGACTAATGCGGTCACGGAGGAGGACGTCGTTCCCATCCAGGCCGCTATACTTGACACACTGGACGCTGAGCTTTCTTCGGGAAGCTCGCTGCCGCGTCCTCTCAATTTCCACATCATGGCTGGGGCCATGATCTATTCATGTGGGGATTCTGCGACCAGCGAATGGCTCGTGAAGGTGCTACACCATAATGAGCGTGCCACAGGGGGAACACGGCTTTCAGTGATGAAGGCCAGTGAACTCCCGAAGCCGTTCAAGGTGTCCTTCCGGACCAAGGACCGTCGCACCACTGATCCGGTGGCTCTTCTCCGACAATTGAAGGCCTACAATGGTAGGTTTCTGACCGACTGTTGGCGGTGCCTGAAGTCGTTCGATGAGAAGAGCACCAGACGCTGGATCTTCCTAATTGATGGCTCCTCCATGGAGGCCATCAAGGAGGCCGGCTTCGAGGGTCTTACTGGCGTGGATGTCGGGACATTAAAAGTCCTGAATGCGCCAAAGGACCCTCTCCAGAATGCCTCTGAGGCTTCTGAAGAAGAAGGCAATACTGAGTGGGGAGCTGGCAGCAAATATTGCTGGCATTAATTTAGAGCCATCCTTTCCAGATAGCTCAAATATAGACCTCGGGACAGAGTCCGACTTTTTGAAGGACTCTGATACCGAGAGGACCTACGCTCCTATTACTGGGATGGAGTTGGGGGCCGAGGGTGCTGCTGGTGGAGGCGAAGGAGATACCGGTCCTGGATCGGGACTCCGCGCTACCGCCAAGCAAGTAGCCGGGGCCGCCTCTCTTCCTAAGACATGAGCATCAAGGTGATCCAGATCAACCTGCATCACTGCAAAGCAGCCTCGGCAGTTCTATGCCGGAGGTTTGCCTTAGAGGGCCTGGATGTGGCCCTCATTCAGGAACCTTGGATTCATAATGGTAAAATCCTTCGTTTAAAGAATGTAGGTAATATCTCTTATGACTTTACCTCACCCAACCCCAGGGCGTGTGTTCTGACCAGGAAGGGTCTTGACATCCTTCCACTTCCGAACTACCTCACTAGGGATACTGCTGTGATTAAGGTAATGCCCTCCTCTTCTGGAGTGGCAACTGGCCTTATCATGGCGTCTGCTTACTTTCCCCATGATGCCACGGGTTCCCCTCCACCACAGGAGGTTGTCGTTCTTGTCGACCGCTGTGAGAGGCAGGGGGACAGGCTCATTTTGGGCTGTGATGCCAATGCCCACCATGTCACGTGGGGCAGTAGTGACTGCAACAGACGTGGTGATGAACTACTTGAATATCTGGTCGGTACGAACCTGCATATTCTCAACAGGCACAATGAGCCCACCTTCGTTACTTCTAACAGAAAGGAGGTCATTGATGTCACCCTGGCCACAGACAATATCAGTCTGTCGGTTTCTAATTGGCATGTGTCTAATGAACCGTCTCTTTCGGACCATAGGCACATCTGCTTCTCGGTCGCGGTCAAGTCAACTTCGGTTAAGACGGAACTGCGCAACCCCCGTCGGACCGACTGGTCCGACTACAGGGAGGAACTTTGCCTCCTACTCAGAGGTAATGCTCCAAAGCTTTCCTCGGTGCTGGAATTTGATTTGGCAGTTGATCTCATGCAACAAGCCATTATCAATTCCTACCACCACAACTGTCCGGCGAAGCCTGCCAGCCGGCCGAGGCTCGTTCCTTGGTGGAATACGGAACTTGGCAAGCTTCGCAAGCTCACTCGTAAACTCTTTAATAGGGCTAAGAGGACTGGGGACTGGACTATTTATAGACAGACCCTCAATAAATATAATAAAGCCATCCGGGAGGCCAAGAGGAACTCCTGGAGGGACTTCTGCGGTAGCATCTCTGATGCCCTCGCTACTGCCAAGATCATGAAGATCCTGGCTCATGATAATACTCACCAGCTCAGCACCATCAAGGTGGCAGAAGGTGAGTTTACCAAGTCAGGGACTGATACCCTTAAGCATATGCTTAAGGTACACTTTCCGGACTCCAAGGCTTTTGACCTCACAAGCACCGACGCTCCCCCCGTGCACTTTCGGAGAGCACACAGGGCGGACTGGGGCATCGCCAACAAGATAGTTACATACTCTAGACTTAAGTGGGCTGTAAACTCCTTTCAGCCCTATATGTCCCCTGGCCCAGATGGCGTCTTTCCCGCTCTCCTCCAGGAAGGCATAGACGCCATTGGCCCTTATCTGTGCAGGATATTTAGAGCCTGCATTGCTCTGGCGCATATTCCAGATATCTGGAAGAGCTCGAAGGTTATCTTTATTCCCAAACCTGGGAAGACGAGCTATCTTGAGGCTAAGGCATTTAGACCTATCTGTCTTACCTCTTTCTTCCTAAAGACTTTAGGGAAATTGGTGGACAGGTATTTGCGGGATGGTGTTCTTTCCCACACACCCCTGTCCACTTTTCAGTTTGCCTATCAGAAAGGCAAATCTACAGAGACGGCGCTTCATGGCATTTTGAACTGCCTTGACAGGGTCATCGATATTGAGGGAGCCTTTGATAGGGTCTCTAGTGAAGTCATCCTTCGCGCTGCGGAGCGGTTTGGTATTGACGACACTTTGTGTCGTTGGATAAAATCCATGCTCACGTATCGTAGGGTGACGGCGTCTCTTCTCGGGGAATCCTTGGAGATCTCCACCGACCGTGGCTGTCCTCAGGGAGGGGTTCTTTCCCCTCTTCTTTGGTGCCTGGTGGTGGATGAGCTACTGGGTCGACTTGGGGAGGTGGGTGTCACTGTTTTGGCTATGCGGATGACATCGCAGTGATTGTTACAGGGAGGTTCCCTGTAATTATCGCTGCACTGATGAAATCTGTCCTGCATGATGTTGAGGAATGGTGTAGGGGAGTTAACCTGACCGTCAATCCCAACAAGACTGTCCTTATACCGTTTACCCGGAAAAGGACCAATGACCTCTTCAACGATATTTCCTTCTTTGGACAGGTTTTAAAGAAGTCCTCCGAGGTCAAGTATCTTGGCGTGACTCTTGATGCCAAGCTTACTTGGAAATCCCATCTTGATCTGAGCATCAAGAAGGCCAAAATTCTATTTTGGCGTTTAAGGAGTTCAGTCAGCAAGTCCTGGGGCTTAAGCCCTGGCGCTGTAAACTGGATTTATACTAGGATCATCAGGCCAGTGGTCTCCTATGGAGCTCTTGTCTGGTGGCCCAGGGTTCGCCTTAAGACAAGATGAACTACGCAAGCTTCAAAGGCTGGCGTGCATCGGTATCACGGGGTCCATGAGGACAGCCCCCACAGCTTCTCTGGAAATCCTTCTTAATATGCTTCCCCTTCACCTCTTTATTGAGGAAGAAGCTATTATGGGAGCCTGTAGGCTCAACAACCTCGGCTGGTGGAAGCCCAAGCAATGGGACTTCAGTCACACCAAGCTTTTCAGTGAGTTCAGCAGTTCTGAGCCATCACTTGTGATGGTCTCAGATAAGTCTGTTATTTCATACCACTTCGACAAGCCCTTCAGCGTGCACTTTCCCAGTCGCGCTGTTTGGGAGACTACCCCAGTCCTTTCCGTTTATGTATTAATCCTGTTATACACTAATACAATTAAGCGTTATTCCATTTATGCGTTATTCCATTTATGCCTTATTGCCAGTATGCGTTATTCCGAATATACGTTATTCCGCGTATGCGTTATTCCCTCGCTCAGTATCGGGACGTACACGCGGGTTGATTGATACATTGCCGTCTTTGCGCACTCTCATGATACAAAAAGACCACAGTGCAGGCGCCAAAAGCGAGATGGAAGGCAAAGTTTTACCCGCGTGTCTTTCCCTTTTAGTTACATCGAAATGGTATATTACAGACCAGAAGTTTGTAATACTTCACTTCGAGAGAAGTGTTACAGTGTACCGCAGAGTGTGACAGATATAAGCGGTACAGTTTGTTCAGATTCGGTAATGAATCGTTACTGCGCATAAGGAACAAATACACAAACAAACCACTTGATTGAAGTAAACTAAAAACATTGCCAAGATCATATTTACTTGAAGGGAGAGAATGATATTAAATTTTTTCTCACTCTTACTTTGATTTGATACAATGCTACTATAACCATAACCAAAGTACCAAAACATAGTAATTTTTCCAAAAATGTATTTTATAAACTCCTGGGTACTACTTTGATTTCATAGTCGGCCGCTAAACTAACAAGAGGATTGTTTTCCATTACCATTTCGCCTCTGTTTCGCGGACCATGATAGACGATCCGCGCCTTTTGCATGACATTAGCAATAACGAGAAACAAGTCGTTGCGAGCCATTTTCTCGCCAATACACATTCTCTTTCCTTCGCCGAATGGAACGTAACCTGAAAATTTCTTTGTCGAATAATTGCCGGACGAATCCAGAAATCTTTCGGGTTTCAATTTACGCGGTTCTTCCCACAAATTCGGGTCAAAATGGGTAGCGTTGATGTCAAAGATGACCATGGTTCCTTTCGGAATTTTTCGCCCACCGAGTGAAGTGTCGACGTTAGCAGCGTGAGGAAGTTCAATAACGTTTGCAAAATACGTTCCATAAATAAAGTAAGTTTTCGTATTTATTTCAGTAATTATTGCTTTGAGATTTTATCTTTGCTATAAAAACAGGTCTTGAGAGAGAGCGTGAACGTTGTTTTGATCTTGAGAGAATGAACGTTATTCTTTTCGCGCTCGAGGAAGGATTGTTTTCAAGGTCCTTACTATACGTCAGATTTAAACTACAATCAGGCACAAATAGAAATAATATAAAGTAGTAAACTTTAAGGTCTCGTTTCACTGGTCGAAAAATCTGCGTTCTACTTTAATATTATCATAAGTTTATCATGCCTCTAAGTACACAAATATGGGTTACAACTGGGCATCTTCTGCAGGCTACTGTTACGTCAGAACTCGTATAGCGCTAAGATCCAAAGAGAGAAAATTTTGAAATTCCTGTCGCGGTGCAGTCACCAAACGGACGAGACGAATACTAAATGGCTCACATGAAAAAAATCATCCATTGGAATAAAGGAGATTTTTACGTTTCGTATAGGCAGGCATTGGGAGGGGGACGAATTTTACTTAAGCAACCCCCAAAATCCCACTCTCTCTCGTGAGATAGAGGCGGTTTCAGTACTGAAACATTTTAAAAGGGTTAAAAGAAATGCTAGACTAGGAAGTACAATTTTGTTTTGAAGTTGAGGTAATAAATGATACGGAGAGAGTATAGGGTTTCATTAAAGAGAGCCAGACAAACACTATTTCCATAGGAGTAGCAGCCATATCTCAACTTAGAGGCATGATAAACTTATGCTTTCTGATATCTGTATTCATCTTTGGTATAATTCGTAAATATTTTGATAAACCCTTTGCTTGTTGAATGATTCTCGTCGTTTTCGATAAAAAGGTGAAAGGTTCAAGAGCTTTTAGATAACAGCAACAGTGACGGATTTGATATGTTTAAAAGTGTATTCTAGGAGTCCCTTGTCGGGTTTAACATTATATATTACCATAACGTTGATAACTGAAAGACAGTTGCCTACTTAATTAGTTAGCCACGAGAAATCCACGAGCCACATTTTTATGAAAAAATGTTCCTTTAATCAGGCGATTACAAAAGGTCAGTAATATTAAACATTATACCATCAATATTCAGATAAAATACACCACCTTGAACTCTTGAATATTTGTAAGTAATTAGGGTAGTATCTAATTTAAAAGATGGAACTTGTTTTATCTAGGTAAGACATTAATCTCAAAATCCGCGGGCAAATTAAAGAAGGCGTTGTTTTCACTCTGCATTTTATTGGCGTTTCTGCTCGCCACAATGCGAACTTTGCGCGTGACATTTGCAATGATGAGAAATAGATCATTTCGAGCTAATTCCTCACCAATGCACATTCGCTTTCCTTCGCCGAATGGAAGATAACCGGGTATTTTCTTGGACGCGTAGTTACCATCCGAGTCCAAGAACCGTTCCGGCTTAAATTTCAACGGTTCTTCCCACAAATTCGGATCAAGGTGTGTAGCGGTAATATCGAAAAACACGATTGTCCCGTAGGGAATTTTCTTGCCGCCAATTGACGTGTTGACGTTGGTGTCGTGAGGAACGAGTACGAATAAGGGCGGTTTGTACCTCAAACATTCCGAGATGAAGGCCCAAGTGTAGGGACAATCTTTCCTGCGGTCCACGGTTGGTAAACCGGAACCTAATTGTAATTAAATTGCATTTCGGTATAGGTAATATCGGGATAAACATACAAACGACGTAGGTAATTCTAATGGTGCTTGTTCCGAGCTTAAAGGCCGACTTCCAGCGAAAAGGGCTCTAGCGAACTGACAACCGAGCATTGAGACTAACAGTGGAGCGACCGTGCCGATTTTCGAATCCCCGCTGGGCAAAAGTTGGAAGGCTTCTAGCTAACTGAAAACCGTGCAATATGGTTCTATCGAACTGAAGATACGCAATAGAGAATTTCCTTCCGAGGAAAACAAAATTCGAGAGGAAAAAAGATTAAAAGGATTTCTGTTGTTCATCTTCAGTTCTCTAGAACCACATTGCACGACTTTCATTTAGAGAGAACCCTTCCATCTTTTACCCCAGCGGGAATTCGAAAATCGGCACGGTCACTACATTGTTAGTCTCGATGCTCGGTTTTCAGTTCGCTAGAACCCTCTTCTTTGGAAGTTGGCCTTTAAGTTTCATCCTAACATAAGACCGTTAAGACGGGAGAGGAGAATAATTCCCCGCGACCCATCTATTGAATCCTACGCAATTAAGAAAATGTTTGTACCTTTGTTGTCGTCTATTTCTTCACGAATTTTTTCCTGAATTTCAGGAAAGGCAGCTAAAGCTTCGACTACCCACGTGATGGCAGTTGTAGTTGCGTCGGTACCAGCCGAAAACATAAGTATAGCGTTTAAGAGACAGCTATTTTAAATGGTCTATCGCGTTAAAAACAATGCCTTAACAATACCCAAAAAGAGGTCGCCTAATATTCCTTGCAAATGGCGATCAGTTAAGTAAATTTTGTTTTCAGATTCCTCGGATGCAGCTTCGAAACCAGAAGCGATCACGGAATCCGTGAAGTGACGTAATTCATCTAGAGTATATATATATTTAGAGTTATTACACGTAGATATAGATTTCTCTTAAAGGGAGGGTGAAGTGGAAAATCAAGTGATTTTTTATCAATTGTTCTACTAATTACAAGACCAGTCTGCATAGTGAAACATTCAGGAAATACTTCCGAATGATTTTAAAATTCAAATTAGGTTCCGATTTCGCCCTGCCTTCTTGTTAAAAAAATTCTCGTGGCACGTTCCGTGTCGAATGAAATTTATCAAGAGATTTGATAAAATTAGGCGCGCAACGTGACAATCGTGGCGCGAGACATGGAGCGTGCCACGAGAATTTTGTTAATAAAAAGGCAGGGCGTTACGCGATTGGTCGGAGGACTTTCTTTAAAATTATCCTTAAAATCTGAACCTAATTTGAATTTTAAAATCTTTCGGAAGTATTTCCTGAATGTTTCACTATGCAGACTGGTCTTATAATTTATAGAAATCCTTAAAATTTTGGTTGGGATTTCTAGGGTATTCTTTATGCTCTTGGGAGAGACTTAATTATTTAAAAAACGTACCGATTGAAAAATACGTTTAATTTGTTTTGTTTAATTATTTTAAAGTTTTTATAAGTATTTTTCTCCATTTGGGAGAGGGTTGAGAAATACTCGAGAGCGACTATCCTTTTCCGTTGACTCGTGTAAGTATTCTGATTTATTTTTCTAAAACATTTTACAATCTCGGTCCTGGGACCATACAAAAGGGTTGTTTTTTATAGCTAGAGAGCGTGGCCCAGGGGTTTACCAAGTGACGACCCATTTTTTTCGTGAAGTCGAAGATGTTTATCTCACACGTGCGGAGGATTTTTGGATGAAACTTTTCTCTATTATGAAAATTTTACGACTGACCCCTGAAATATCAACGATAATTTAAGGAAGACCCCTGTCACAACGGTAATATAAGCACCACCAGAAGTCCATTAAATTAGCCTAGGAAGTGAACAATTACAATGGCTGGTATAGCGCAAGGGGTGCTTATTTGCGAAAAAAAACGTCTCGCTATAAGAAAAATTCTCTCTCCTCTCCGCGCAGTCGCGAGTGACGTAGCTGGATCCCAACAGCCTTTCGGAAGTAGATTTTTGGGGGTATTACGCGGATTTCAAAAATGTCTGTCTTAGCAAAATGCGTGAAGTGGAATATTTTTCAATTGCATATTATAACGTAATACAAAGTTTCTATAAGAACCTTGGGTATAGCGTACGTCTCTGCTGGGATAAAAACTCCTTCTAACTCCATGGATAGGGGGTTAAATTTTTCCCCTTTCCTAACACAGTTAGAAATCTCGAGCTCTTCTCTAGAAAGTCTATCTTGACGTGAGCGGGGCGTGACTTCTTCAGCGCATGAACGCTGCATCTCTAAAGGGTAGCTTGTTTGCTTTATAAAAAATTAAAAAAAGGAACGGCCACGGTTGTTAAAGGGAGGGTGAAGTAGAAAATCAAGTGGTTTTTTAATCGATTCTTCTACTAATTATAAAAATGCAGGGGGTTACGCGATTGGTCGGACGTCCTTATTTAAAATTATCTTTTAAATCTGAACCTAATTTGAATTTTAAAATCATTCGGAGCTAGTATTTCCTGAATGTTTGACTATGCAGACTGGTCTTGTAAATAGTAGGGGAATCGATAAAAAAACCACTTGATTTTCTACTTCACCCTCCCTTTAAATACTTTTTTTCAATAGGTTCATAAAAAACTGAATGACCTTGACTGTTCCAAAATTCACACCACCATCCCTTCTCCTATTTTTAAGCGGGCTCGGTTTTACAGTGGAAGGGGGCGTTTTCGGCCAATAGTTTTTTATCTCTCGATAGGGCAAATTTTGGCGTACGAGTCGCACCTAAACCGGAGATCTGAGAAAAATTATCGCGAGGTGGCGAATGTGTCGCCCTTCTTCAGTATTGCTACACAAGATAGGGGAGTACCAAACCCCGCTTTTGGTTACTTCCTAGGCTAATTTAATGGACTTCTGGCACCACCTCGTACACATATATGGTAAAAATATTTTCCTTAACAAACTGGATATTTCCCCACATAAAATTTGACATGCATGGGCCTAGTTCATCTCGGAGGCTCCGGTAAGAATCGCGCCTGTAACGATGAATAAATAAATACCGTACCTAACAGCGGTGTGTCCAACCTTTCTGCAAACCTCCCATTGTTTCGAATTCCCATGAAACGATATTGCTACAGTGTGATACTTGTTGTGACGCACTTAATATGAAAATATGTAAACTCCTTTTAGCGAATATGAGTTGATCAGCACCGACAAATTATAGAGATGACGCGGGGAATTATTTTAAGGTCTCCGCGGCTTCAAGATCAAAGTTAGGGATATGGGCGGTACTTTAGTAAGCTCGCCACGCTTGGGCCATTTCAATAAAAGCAAAAGTTTATAAGATATGTTCTACAGTATAAGAAACGTGAGATAGATTTTCGTAAAGCCACGCCTGGTTTTGGCGCTGCCAAAGGTTTAGTACAGACTAAATAGGAAGATGGAGTGCAAAATTAGCCGAGTGCAGTCAATTCTCGCTTGTCGTTCTCGAACTAGCTCGAGCTGCAAGTCTCTAGCTTTACCAGAAGTAAGATGAGACTAGAAGTAAAGAGCTCTAGCATTGGTAGTAGATCCTGGCACTAGTGAACAAATTTGAGGATTTAATGCCGCTTCCATCGCGCCTACACTAGATAGAAAAAAATTGGTCGAGTTCCAAAAAATTTCCTACCCCTTCCCCTCAACCTAAAGCCGCGGAACACGGACGCGACTGCTTGAATCTAGTTCGGCCGTTTACCGCCACGAGCTTCTCACGTTTTGGAGGGAAAATTCAGAAACCGCTACCAGAGGGCCAACCGTTGGTGTGTTATCAAGAATATTCACTTTCGCCAAGTGAAGAATTTGGTTAGCTCAGTACTTCTAGTCTCATCTTACTTCTGATGACGAATTTTACATCACAAATAATTTCGAAAAGGTACAGACCAGGTCAATCTAATGATCCACGCTATTAATAGACGGTGAGGCTAAAAATAACTCACCCCTTCTTCCGCATTTCAAGGCATACCGGAAATAGTCGGCTTCTATTGTGTCTGTTTATGGAATGCAGCGTCCTTGTAAAACCCCCCTGAAGGTCGTTCCCCGAAATTCCAACCCGTCTATCACCAGAGGAATGCACGTAGTATCGGCTCTATCGCATCGGCTTCTTTTAAGTCAAGGAAGCCTTGCAGCTACCCGGAAGCGCCCATTCACGACTTCAAAGGGATCAAAGAAGCCGCGCATTCCCTTCTAACAAAAAGTTAGAAACCCCATGGAGAATACTTTTATCCGTATTTCTGTCTCAGTTGACCGCAAAACTCTATTTGAAGATAGGAAATTAGCCTTTCGCTTTAGAGACAAGTGTGTCGGGTCTTTTTCTAAATGCATACTCTATATATTTTTAATATAAATATAATATACGATACATTTTTGAATGTCTGACTGACTAATAATCAATGTGCAGCCCAAACCGCTGTACGTAGAAGGCTGAAGTTTTGCAGGTACGTTACTCTTAATTAAAGGTTTTTCGAATCCGCGGCCATCTTAAAAAATGACGGACAGAAATGTAAAATCACATTCTTGAGGGAAACGGTGGACCTTAGGGCAAAATTTCATAGAACATTTTCGACTACAAATCGCCCCATAATTTCTTACAAACCTTTGAGATGCGCCCAGAATAGTTTTGTGGGTTCGTAAAATGGCCATGGTTTAATTTTTGTAAACACGTACAGTATGCCAAGGACAAACTAACGAGCCATCGTGGCTAAATTAAGAAAGGAATTTCAATTATTAGGTATTAAGTCTTAATTAAATGAAACCATGAATTTAAAGGGACACTATTGGCAAAAATTAAGTATTTTTATTCTGATTCCTTATGTTAAAATATGCCGCCTTGAATTTTTTCAGATTTTTTGAAGCGCTATTTATAGTTTTAAACAATATTTGAAGTTTTGTATCCAAAACATGCATTTGAATTTTGATAAAGCGACCTACCGGCCAATCAGCGCCCGTGATTTATAAGAGTCAACCCCCAAAGGTTTTCTCGGGCGAGTCTCATTTGCGTCGTCTGCATTATGTTCAGAAATATGTATTCTACATTTTAGCACTCGAAAGAAATACGCGTTTTCGATCGTCTAACGATAAGCGGATTAGAAACTTTAGTAATTAGCAGGTTTATGCTTTTATACGTTTCACTTAAACTCAAATTACTCTCGTAATCTTATTATATTAAAATGTGGCGGGTCGTATTTTGTTGTATATCTTGAGTGTCTAGTTATTAGCCTTTGGAATGGGAAGATCTGTGCTCTTAGATTATTGTTACTATTATTTTTTGTGATCTTCGAGATGGAAAAAATTTAAAAACCCATCTTTTACACCTCAGCAGAGTCAAGCTGCAACACAATTACTATCCTCCTCAAACTTTAGCAGACGACGGGCCCCGCGGAGTCACTGGTAACGAGCGCACTCTGAAAAAATACTTATTTCCCGCCCTGCTTTTCCTGTTTGAAGCAGACAACATACCACTTAATATTTTCTAACCCTCACGGGATTGGCTGATTTGGCTCTATCCCTAAAGAGGTTTTTATTGGCCGGTAGGTACGTGTGCTAAAATCGAGACCCATTGCTAAGCCTAACAAATTTTAAAAAATTTAATTTTAATTGAAAAAATTGTTTGAAAAATCAGAAAAAAATTTGAGGCTTCATATTTAATTGAAACGAACCAGGAAAAAATAAAACATGGCACTAAGATTTTCAGCTGAGAGTCTCCCTTTAAGGTCAACTATACTTGTCAAATTAATAATGTTCACGTAAATTGGACCCGGGAATCGAACCCAGGTCGCTGGCGCAATAGGCAGACATTCTACCAACTGAACCACAGAGACTTGATAGAAACTCCGAGTTTTTTATTATTTATTTTTATCTCTAAAATGTCGGGGTGATGTGGGGTGGGGTACCTCTTAATCTGTGGGGTCGGATACTTTTGAATTTTTATCTGTGGGGTCGGATACTTATGAATTTGTATGTTTGGGGTTTTTATATTCATTTTCTTTTTATGTATGTGCTAATTAAATAGATAACGATTTTCCCCGTTTCCTACCGCGCTCCTCATGTGTTTCGTTCTCGTTCGGTAGCTATCGTCATCTATGTTATGTTTGACTGGAACGTTTTGGCGGTGAATTCAAATGTGGGTTTAGATAGAGCTAACATAGTGTTAAATGAGCGTTATGCGTTTGATCATTTTAGCATTGCTAAAGGTAATTCGAGGGGATAATCACTAAAATGCGTAATCACTATAACTAAACTTTCTCTTTCAAAGGTTTCTGGGCATAAGTCCTTGTTAGAAATTTATAAGATGCGATAAGTGTGCATCGGCATAAGTCTATGTTGTAAACTCATCGAGGGATTATCACTAAAAACTATCTGTTCTTCGATTCGCCGGAATATTAGAATTACAGCATAAGTAAATTTATACGGTTATAATTTAATCACTGTTTAGAGTAGGGAATTGAGGGGCTATTCACTCTGATTTTATGCACGGTAAATCATTTAAGCATTGAAAAAGATAGCACTATTCACTCATTAGGGTAAGGTATAGAGGGGTTATCCACTCATTAGGGTAGGGTATAGAGGGGCTATTCACTCGTACGATATGGCTACTATTACGAGCCCTTGGGCCGTCTTGTTATACAAATGTTCAGGGTTAAAAACGTTCAATAACGCTTTCAGGTCTAAAACAACACTATACTTTTTCACCCACCGATATAACCTTATAATAGTCAATATAATTATTAATAATTTTCAATCGTATCATCTAACTTTGGTTTCGTGGGCTTATACTTTTTAACGTGGGTTGAAGTATATAATTTTGGATAACAAGATCGTCAAGGCCGATATTTAAAGCCACATCGCATCCATACGCCATTCCTTAATCAATTTATTCGTATTAAAATCGACTCTCCCTAACGAATTTCCTTTTTAAGTCCGAAACAAAGTCCATCTAAAACACGGACATTTCCTCCATAAATCAATCCTTAACAACTGTTACTTGAAAAAGCGCTTCCCGTGCCTTCATCTTCCTTACTCTTATCCCCTCTATCTAAAGCATCTCTGTTTTTTGCCATCAGACATTTTTGTACACTAATATATTAGAAAAATTGGAATATATTTAAAATCAAACGTAAAAAAAAAACCAAAAGATAAAGATTAGAGTCTACTTGAAATGGGTTGGCAAGTTTTTGCCAGGGGTGGAAAAAACCGCGGTTTTAACCTGGTTAAAACCGGGTGGCAAAAACTAATTTTTCCGCGGTTTTTTCCGCGCGGTTTAAACCAGCTTAAAACCGGTGGCAAAAACTATTTTTTCCGCGGTTTTTTCCACTTTTTAAGATTTTTTTTCCTTAATTCTATGCAAAGTATTTGACTAATTATTCGTTAAATATTCGCGAACAACTTGAAACTAAATTAATATCAGCTATCATTATGCCTTCAATTTACTAGCATTGGGTACAAGTGCCTCTACTCTCTAGCGTTAGAAAATTCGGGTCTTTTTCCACACACTTCTTATTGGCCATGTAACCAACCAAATATAGTTACATGTTATAGCTCAGCCTCGATAGAAATAATGTTTTCTTCTGTCTTTCATTAATGGAAAACTTTGAAATAGGTTAATGAATGAAACCGCTTCTACTTTTGTTTTGCTGACAAATGCTCATAGAAAGACACCTGGCAAATTTGAATACTAAAAATTTAATTCAGCAATAACCATCTCAAATTTAAAAATTAAAAATACTATTGTTAATTTTCTAACATAACATTAACAAACATCACGAAAATGCACTTAAAACTCGCTAGTTTACCACTTTGCAACCATGAATTTAGTTTTTGCCGGTTTTTTCCACGTGTCCTGGCAAAAACTAGTTTTGTCCGGGTTTTTGCCAACCCTGACTTGAATTTTTTCTGAACTCCACTCCGTTCAACACAAACAAATACAAAAATTAGGTTAAACTAATTTAGTTTTAAGATTAGAAAAATTGGAATATTTAAAATCAAACGTAAAAAGCGCGTAAAAAATCAAGCTTCTCTCGCAAAATTTCACTCGTGGTATGCAAAATTGTAAGCTATTTCAGAGAAAGTAAGTAAATAAATAATAAAAAGGGGGAAAATCCAATGAAGTAAGTCGTACACTAATGAATATAGAAATAAATACTTCAACAATATACTGATGAAGTTGAGAGGAATGGCAAATCACGGCTATTCCATATTCATCGGGTATATGAGATATATGAATAACCTAAGGACACAATGAGATTTCGAATCTCGTAGCCAAATGTATGAAAAATTCCCCAAGTATATACACTCATGAATATAGCAACAAATATTTAAATAAGGTACTGAAGTTCTAAACAAGTCGAAAGCAATGACAAATCACGGTTATCCATATTCATTGGATTTATGACTAACCTAAGTACACAATCTACGCGGCGGAATGCATGAAAAATTCCCCAACCCCAGAGAAAGTTTACTGTGGATGTTTCTGAGTCATAGAACGATTTCCCTGCTTGAAGCAATAAAGACTGCTTTTTTCTTTCACTCTTTATTTTGGGCACAAAAAAATGGAAGCAATGTACCATATACTTATGATACTGCATGTAAAATACGATGTGGCTAAATATACTATGTAAACTTATACCATATACTTTTGATACCGAATGTAAACTTATATACCATATACTTATGATACCGAATGTAAACTTATATACCATATACTTATGATACCGAATGTAAACTTATATACCATATACTTATGATACCGAATATAAACTTATACCATATACTTATGATACCGAATATAAACTTATACCATATACTTATGATACCGAACGTAAACTTATACCATATACTTATGATACCGAACGTAAACTTCTACCATATACTTATGATACCGAACGTAAACTTGTACCATATACTTATGATACCGAACGTAAACTTCTACCATATACTTATGATACCGAATGTAAACTTCTACCATATACTTATGATACCGAATGTAAACTTCTACCATATACTTATGATACCGAATGTAAACTTCTACCATATACTTATGATACCGAACGTAAACTTCTACCATATACTTATGATACCGAACGTAAACTTCTACCATATACTTATGATACCGAACCTAAACTTCTACCATATACTTATGATACCGAACCTAAACTTCTACCATATACTTATGATACCGAACCTAAACTTCTACCATATACTTATGATACCGAACCTAAACTTCTACCATATACTTATGATACCGAATGTAAACTTCTACCATATACTTATGATACCGAATGTAAACTTCTACCATATACTTATGATACCGAATGTAAACTTCTACCATATACTTATGATACCGAATGTAAACTTCTACCATATACTTATGATACCGAAAAGTGTTGCCACTTATCATTTTTGGGAATTGAGATAACCGATACTGAAAAAGTTCAGCCAGGGATAAATTTAATTTTAGAAGTTGGAATGGAGAACAGAGTAATCTGGGCACGCGTCAAAGTCCCGGACCCCCTTACGGGACAGGGGGGCGGGTATGAAAGAAGAGGCGGGTCATAGCGACAGAGGTAATAAAGAATTACGTATTTTTCGCCGTCCCCGTCAGCAACGTCTTCAAAACGTAGTTTAAGTGAACCAATAAGATAATTTAAACTTTTGGTTACGTGTTGGAGGGAGGGGCTTTTTACTGGGCTATGAGTCGGACTGAAGTAAATACTAACCGTTCCCCATTCCTACTTCTAAAATTAAATCTATCCCTGATCGAAACAAGTGTGTGATTTTTAGAATAAAGCTGGTAATTTTGGCAAGAAAGATGGCCTAAATAAGAACTGTTTCTCTGGACCCTGAGTGTTATCTCGTTCATATAAATTAACGAACGCAACCTGAGGAATATGATTTTCAAATCAAGAGACGAGAATCTTACATGGAAGAGCGCTTCCGTCCATTGAACTTTTTCGTATTCAACCCAGTAACACGTGTCCTTTAAATAGACTCCTTTGTCGCAAACGGAAGGCATGTCATTTCCGTCGTATCGTGATGTTCTACATTCTACGTGGATGAAAGGTTTCCTCGCATCTTCATTGGCAGGTACTTCGCAAAAGAATGGGACTATTAGGCGTGTCGCAATTCGCGTCAATCAATTCAACTTCTCCATCACCGCGCATTGCCGCGCAATTTTCAGCCCGCCCTCCGTTAAAACGACCCTTATACCATAGTTTTCCCAATTGATCCGACGTAACCTCTGATTCGTCAAGGTATCGCCACTCACCTTCCTCGTCTAAGTCGCTCGCTCCCATAATAAAACGCTTAAAGGAATAGCGCTTCTTTCCGACTAATTTCTTGAGACCCTTTAGAATCTCCGGCGTGTTTATTTTAGCTGAGCGAGATTTACTATTCCTCCTGACGCATTGCGCATCGGCCCTAAACCAGTTCAACATACTAGTTTCGAGCCAGTAACATTTCCTGTATACACGGACGCCGTTCTCGCAAAGTGTTTTGGATGAATAGCTACAAGAAGAGTCAACGTTGTTTCCTCTCTCGCACTCAAATTTCAAGGGTAATGGTTCAACGTTGTTAACCTTGGATATAACGGAACCAAATAAAACTATTCTGTTCGGAAAACACTCCTCTGCGCTTTAGTGATTATTTGCAACAGTTATACGTAAAAATTATTTTCATGAGGTCACTATCTTCATGATTTCAACAAACACATGATGATGACAAAGTTTTGGAGGGGCTTGGGCCCCACGGGCCTATAGAACTCTACGCCAATGTAACTTGCGGTAAAAGTTGTCGGCCACTACGAAGTTAACGCATGTTTTTCTCGAAGTTTGTGGCGTTGGATCCGTAAAGGCGCTGGGCCATTGGACGAGGTTCGGAGGGCATTCCTTAGCTATGACATTGGGTGCCGCTAGGACATTCGGAGCTTGGTATATTCCGTCCGACCATAACCAAGTCTTCAAATTACCACGATTTAAGTAAGAACAGGTAACCTGCGTACCATTGGGGTACGTGGCGTTTCCTGTTTTCACTTCGTCACCTAAAGCCTGGTTTTCACTGGCCCAAAACGCAGGAAAAACCGCGTTCTGCGCCGTTTTTTCAGAGGTAACTTGCCGCAAAATTTTGCCTTTTCTGGGCGGCAAGGAATCGACGAATGCGTGGCGTCATAGGCTTGGTTTTGATCAGCTCGCGAGAGGTTTATTTTCGACGCCATTTTTTTTAATTGAAGGCGTTTGTGTGGTCGAGTTAATTTTAAAAAAATGTATAGTTAACGATTTGTTAAAGGACTTTGGCTTAGTTGTTATTTATATGATAAAAAAGATCGTTTTTACAAAGACAATAAATTCTAAGAAAATTGATAGGTCGCTATTGGTGCATTTTCGACATAACTGGTAAGCCTTGGTCTCTACGAGCTCTCACTCTTTCATGATATTACAAGTTTTAGTGAAAACGTTTTGTCGCCGTGTTTTTAAGGAATTTTCCGCAAAATTTTGCGGATTATTTTTTTACTGTTCCGTGAAATTTTCGGCAGTGAAAACCAGGCTTAAGGCCCTCATGAGTTTTAACGTCTGGTCCGAACGGCCCAAGGATAGGGAGGAACCCAATGAAGTGCAGGGGTTGAAGGCCTCCACTTTTTTCTGTCATTAATCAAACTGTTGTGATGCCCGTCAAAGTATAGCGAAAACCATTTTGGCAAAACAAAAGGCCCTTTGAACAGAAATTCAAAAAATACATTGGGGGAAAGAGAAAAAACTGTTATAAGCAAATTTAAAAGGTATCTTCTTTATTAGCTTCGAGAATTCTATACTGAAATTTTTTACAACGAATGATTAACACGGGAAATTTATATAATGCGCGTATTTTGGTTTCATTATTTAGATTTCTTGCGTGATGATAACCAGAAGATGTTTTCTATTGACAATTTCCCTGGAGTAATATTATAGGATTAAAAATTAACGTTGCCTTATAAGTGCTTTAAAATACAGCTACGTCTCCTTCAGTATAGTGCTCCTAAAAAATAGGTAGGGTGTTCGGCTGTTCGCTTTTTAAATCTTTCATTTTAAATTGATGTCTAAAAAATATTAGACCTCCTAATCTATCGCAATGTTTTAACCATTTGGTTTTCAGTCGGCTAGCTGGAGGCTAATTTCCAGCTTTGCGTTTAAAATTTAACCTGGATATATATTGGACTTCAACATATAACAGCAAGTTAAATGATCATTTTCACGCCTTTAAAGTTAATCTTATGATATTTATTAGTAACAACAACGTGATCTTCACTATTGGTTAACGTGAATAAGACGGTGCTTAGAGGTGACATGGTATGGGTATTTTACACGTTCATAATTAGGTTAACCGTACACCGCTTCTAGACATGTCAATCACGGGTTTAGGGTACCTGAGAATCGTTGGGTACACGTTCTATCCACGTAAATTGCACGTTACGAACACTAAATTACCTTTCATTATTTTCACGTTAATTTTCAGTGCAAATATTGTTTACATATTTAATAAAAACAACGTGATCTTCACTGTTGGTTAACGTGAATAAGACGGTGTTTAGAGGTGACATGGATTGGGTGTTTTACACGTTGATAATAAGGTTTAGCGTACACCGCTTTTAGACGGGTAAATCACGGGTTTTGGGTACCCGAGAAACGTTGGCTACACGTGCTACCCACGTTAATTGCACGTTACGAACATTTCATTACCTTACATTATCTTCACGTGAATTTTGAGTGCAAATATTGTTTACATATTTAATAAAAACCACGTTATTTTCACTATTTGTTAACGTGATTAAGACAGTGTTTAGAGGTGACATGGTATGGGTTTTTTACACGTTCATAATTAGGTTTACCGTACACCGCTTTTAGACGTGTAAATCACGGGTTTTTGCTACCTGGGTTAGCATAAATTTCATAATTTTTGTAGATTCTGCTTTTATTAGTGAGATCTAGAATTAAGCATTTCAGCAAAATAGTCAAAAAAGTTCAGACGGTCTCTATCTTACATTAATTTCGGTTCAGAATTCGGAATTTCAGCATTTCAGCAAAATAGTCAAAAAAAATTCAGACGGTCTCCATTCTACTTCATTTTCAAAATTCCCGGTTCAGAATTCAGCATTTCAGCAAAATAGTCAAAAAAGTTCAGACGGTCTCTATTTAACATTAATTTCAAAGTTCACGGTTCAGAATTCAGCATTTCAGCAAAATATTCAAAAAAGTTCGGACGGCCTCTATCTTACATTAATTTCGGTTCAGAATTCAGCATTTCAGCAAAATATTCAAAAAAAGTTCAGACGGTCTCTATCTTACATTAATTTCGGTTCAGAATTCAGCATTTCAGCAAAATAGTCAAAAAAGTTCAGACGGTCTCTTACTTTAATTTCAATGTTCACTGTTCAGAATTCGGCATTTCAGCTAAATAGTCAAAAAGGATCAGACAGTTTACGGTTTGGTAGGATGGAAGAATTTTATAGTAGGAATTCTACTATTTTCAGCAGTTCAGACGTTCAGACATTCCGCAGATTAGTCGATCCCGTGCTAGGACTATTATTATTATTTATTACTAATCAACAACAATAATTACATTACTTTATGAAATTTTAGGTAAAAGATTGATGCAAAATTGCAGAAGTTTATAGCAATTATCATAAGTTCGTACGATATGTTCCATAAGTTTGTCACTGGTTACTGAGAGATTGACATGAAGTGACGTAGGTAAAGCGTAGGAGTTGTAAGTCTCTAGCATTTCGTAGTAGTATAGGTAGTGTCATACTTATGTAACATATGTTATAAACTTATGCAATTAGATGATCACTGTGCCTTTTAATAACGTGGTAAAACGAGATGCATTCTTCGGGTGTGGTCATTTAAGCATCTTTAAGCATCTGGAGAAGAGGTTAGAGAGTCTCTCCGTCTCTGCCAGAAAGACGAGTAAAGCCAGAGCGTGTCCGATGGTCAAGATGGCGAACGCGCCTTGCAAGTCCACTATGACCAAGTGTCTTGTCCCACTCTTTTCCTGGAGGTGGTCTGTGTCAAACATGCCCTTAATCCTTTCCACTCAATCGTGTCCTTACGGAACTTTTCCAGGATACCACAATCCTGCAGACGAAGTACTCTGAATCGCAAACATTAAGTTTTCTATTTAGTGTAATTGTTGGCTTTTTAAAACCGTAGTAGAGAACGCCGGTGGTCGCTTGTTTCCGCAGAGTTTCATTTTTCACACCTTAAAAGCCTATAGCCCGTTTCCGCACAGTTTGCAAAACATTTTAAAAACCTTAAACTTATGATGCTGGCCCATTGGACCGAAAATAGCCAAAATGTGAGTTTTTATGATTATAAAATTTTCGATGCTATTTAACGATAGATTAATTTTTAATGCAGATTTAACAAATGGAATTAAAAATGCTCCTTTTACTTCTTTTTAGTCACATCGTTTGATGTACATCTAACGATGGGGGTATTAGTTTGACTTGGTCTGAAGAAGAAGTATCGTTCGTCTTTTTAAAGGGAGAGTGAAAAGAGGCATTTTTGATTTTCAAAGGGTGTCGATTATGATTTCTCTATAACAATGCATTACGAATGCACTATGCACATATGAATGAACGCACTTAGAGTGAATAGGGATAAATTGTGTTTAGGTGATATTTTTCATTGACTGGTGATTTTAAAGGTGGAAAGGCTGATGATTTATCTATAACAGTACAATGCGGATGCAGTGTAAAATATTAATGAACAAACAGTAATATATGTATATCTTTTATGAACACCACAATTTGTCATATTGCCTTACCGTAAATGAGAGATTTCATTCTCTCTTTAAAATTTGTCACACTTTAAGCCATGAATATTCTAAGAATCCGAACAACTTTCTATAGAATAAAAAGTTCGGGGTTTACACAAAGAAAGAACTCAAGTTGGGTGTTTTACCGAATTCTCTCTCTTTTAAATGCTTCCGGGCATAAGTCCATGTTATAAATCTAAAAGAGTCTATGTCGTAAACTCATCGAGTGGATAATCAATATAACTATCTGTTTTTTAGCCACATCGTTTGATGTACAAAAAGTCATTGCCAATTTTAAAAGGGATTGGGATTATTTAGTGGTTCCAAGCAATCATTTTAGCACTGTTAAAAGCAACGCGTCGAGGGGCTATTCACTAATAAAGAATTTCTTGAATTGGTGATTTTTATTGATACTTTTAAATGTGATAGGGATTTATTGATGATTTAAAATGGATGGCGATTAATGTAACTAATACCTATTCCAAAGATAGAATGTTCTCGATAGATGGAGCCTTACAAACGATGGGGCTCTAATTTGGCCGGGGCCATCTTGTTTTTAACAAAAACACACTTGGTTTAATGGTTACTTACGTCTATCAATACACTTTTTTACATCGATAGTGATATTGCAATGGTCGAATCACAAGTTTGCATGCCCCTATCGTAGCATAACCTAACCTAACCAAAATATAACCGAACCTAACCTAACCCTAACCGAATCAAACCTATTCAACAAGAAAATAAAAATGTTTTATTTGCAAACTGTGTGGAAATGGGTTATGGTAAAAAATGGTGAACTAAATTTGCAATGTAAAAACTGTGCGGGAATGGGCCATATAATGTGTGCGGAGTTGGACATCCTTGAGAACGCGAATCAATTTGCAAGCTGACAGCGTGCGAGTTTATCCTCGCTGTAGCAAATTCTTAGGTTCATTAATTAAAAGTGCCTTTGAAAACAATGTGAAAGGGGAAAGATCAAAATTTGTTAGATATTGGTTTGAAATGACAGATATTTTAAAATTAAAATTAGTTTGAAATTTCATGGAGAATACTTGTGAAATTGCCTACACGTATTTGAAACTCATGCCGTGCACTCGAGCTAAAAAACTAGCGGATATTTTAAGTCCTGAAGTTTAAAAGCTATGTTACATAGAGACCTAGGTTTGCGCGTGCTGACAACCGATGTTGTAACAGAGTATTTACAGAATAAGCTGTCGTCCGAGATAGGGAGTTGCATATCCTGTAGCGTGAGAACAAATTTCCTCACGCGCATTCTTTATCCTTGGTAAAACTACATCACAGTGGTAATGTTTTGAAAGATCTATCAAATTTTGCTGATTTTTGCAGTTTAGGCCTAACCCTCTCAGGTTATTTTTCGCCTTTCATTAACTACGGGCTCTTGATCGCTATCGGATGGATGAAACGTGCGGGACCAAGTAATATTTTGGATTTCAATGCCATTTTTAAATTCAGGATTTTAGCATGCATATGGTGTATTTTTAGAATAAAAAATTAAAATAACATTGCGCATTAATTAAGCAAAGTGGATGTATTTTTGAAGAGCTTACACCATATTGAGGGGAACTCGAAGCGGAGAGCCTTTTGGCACTTTGAAGATTGAAAAGTATTACTTCATTATAAACCAATCACAGCTCTAAAAGGGAAGTGTTCATGTGTTTCACCATCAATTGACAACAGGAACTGATCACTTCATTCAAGCAGAAGTTAATGACTTTTTTCCAAGGAAAATGTAAGACTCGCGAAGTTCATATTCGAAACCTTCAAGCCCTATTCATTAGTACCTATTAACTTGGTGAGATTAGCTCACCAGGAGTGGGGAAATAACTAAACGGCTAAGCGTGGTTCGTAATTTCGGTTAAAAAAAGAGACGATCCGAGAAAAACTGTTTCAACAGATCATCCCAAATATTTTGATAAAAGGAGGTGGTACGAAAGGGGGATGGTAAGTGAGATGGACCACGGCCCACTCGATCACGCGCTCACGGACGGATGCTAATCGAGCTAGAAGTCCGTTCAAAGAATTCGATTACCATGTATAAGCGCGACTCTTACTTGAAGTTAATTTCTGATTCCTTTGAATTCAAATGAACCCAAAATTAAGGGACTCTTTCAAAATGGATCGTTTTCTTTGGAAAAATAATTTGCCATGTCAAAATGAGAGATTCAGTGCTAAGAGTAAGAGTATCTTCGTATCTACTGGTCCAAACGCCTTGAAACTCTACTACAATCTCCCATCGTGGGATTCTTAGGAGAATTATATAGGCTCAATTTAAATATGTGAAAAGCAGTTTTTTTAACGCTTATATATAATCCCCCACTTAACCAATGTAATTCACCACTAGATTTTACTACCACTAAAATAATGTTATCTCCCGGTTGTCATAGCAACCACTTAAAAAAATTAATTAGCCCTTAACGTGGGCATTCACCAAAAAAATTAATTCACCATTAATAATTAAAAAAACATTTCTAGTTTTTATTCAAAATAATCACACCACTTTACTGGCGAATAAGGGCTTTCTTCGTTCTTTCAGGCCGGCCTCTTTTACGTTTTTGGCCAATTGGTACTTGCTTAGCAGTGTCAGGAAAGATACAAAGTTTTCGCATTACAGAAAGTCCGTAGATATGCTTACACGCAAAATTCTATAAAAAAAAAAGCACAAGTACACGATGAATGTTCCCAGGTCAACAAATTTAACTTGATAAGATAAATATTCAAATAATTTTCCTTAAACGCATCGAAGCTACGGAATCGTCTTGAGCGTAATTTAACAACTTCTGCTGTCACAGAAGCTCGATGACTTGCAGCGACATAACAATCAATTGTGTCAGTTCCTTCGTCTTCAAACACCACGGGAGCCGTACGAACCCACTGATACGCTCTGGTCATTATGTGCAAGTTATACGTAGGCATTGTTTTGAAGATTTTAGCGTTAATATTTGATGGGTCTCGGTCAGTTGACCAGGACTTCACAATCATCATCATATTTCCCAGGAACGTGCCTGTAAAAAGATAATCGATTTATCATGCATTAAAAATAACCCATAACTTAACTATGTACCTAATGGCAATCTTTGTAGAATTGTAGATTCTACACCCTTTTTCAAAGATTGAAAGCAGAATTGAAAGTCCTCAGTTCTTTCGTGACTAGAAAGCATTATGGCTATTGGATGAAAATGCTTATCTTTGTCTGAAATTCCAACAACCAGAACTGAAAAGCCTTCCCAGTTCAATTTGTATGTCGCATCAGCTTGCAAGGATTTTGATAATGGATCTAAACTCAGCAATCTTCGAGTTGAAGCAAAAACATGGAAGTAATTGTTATCATAATCAGTTTCATCAACATTGGACTTGTATTGCACCACATAAGGTTCGTCAGTTCCGCTTGGAAGCAGGCTTTTGGCTTCACACCATTTCATTAATTGGCTTAAATAAATAACTGGAATACCATTCTTTCTTTTTTCGTAACTTAAAAAGCTAATTATCTGACTTTTTTATGGAATAATATCTCCTTTCTCTGCAAGTGCACGAAGAATTGCATTTGGTTTAGTTACACCAACATTCACAAGTGAAAGAATTTCTTTCTTCAACTCTTTCTCTAAACCACTTTTGTCAGATTTTGCATTGAGATGAGTAGATTCGGACTCATAAAAGTCAAATTTACAATCGATATTACTTGGAATTACCAATTTAGATTTAGCAGGACACGGTTCACCATGATTCTTGCAGTAGTAGTACACTGTCACTGAACTGATGCAATTGTTGGTGTGATGTTTCGCCCAGTCGGCAGACACATGAGCATCAGCATCGGCTCTTGCAGTGAAAGTTTTAACTATCCGCCATTTTGCACACTTTCGTTTTGCTTTTACGGTTTTTGTAGTACTATCTTCCTGCACCGATTCTTCTTCTGATTCAGAGACATATCGAAGCTTCGTCAGTTGCGAAGACATTTCGATTATGAGTTGGCTGTTGGCATTAGAAAATGCGATGAGAATTAGGTTAAAGGTAGATTTAATATTTTTTAAAGTCTTATTCCATTTTTTAGTGATTGAGCAAATTAAGGGCGAATTAATTTTTAAGTGGTTGCTATGACAACCGGGAGATTAAATTCTATTAGTGGTTTCAAAATCTAGTGGTTATTTACATTGTTTTAGTGGCCATTTAAATCATACGCTTTTTTTAACAGGGATGAGTGCCATAGAAAGCCTTAGTCTTATACTTTCCAGGATAAGAGTGATCAACTCACGCGTCAAAGAGTGCTATAAAAGGTACTATTTCCAATTTCATCTTTACATGACAGCTTCAATTTAACTACGACGTATTACCAGAAGGAGATAATAGAAGAAGGATGACACTCTGTATCCTCTTAATACTTTAGTTATTCTTCCCAGGCTTACCCATTTTGTTTGATCTCCCGCTCATCAAACTTCAGATGGGCATCGCGCATCGTGCTAGGGTGAATTCTATAATTGTTTGGTAATAAATCCCAGCAATTACCCACAAATCTTGATTGTCATGACGTGGGACATAAATCCACAAGCGCATGCGTCTTGCCAAATAGCTAAACGCTAATAGAGTAATAATAATTTATCGCGTATGTGATTCGGTTTAGTAACCTTGCTCCAAATGCTCTGCTGTTGGGAAGAATGAAGTTACACTTACACCGCTTTGTGGTGCCCTTCTCTCGAAGAGAAGTATTATATACTTCTGGTAATACTAGATCTCCGGGATAGACAATAATAATTTTCTGAAAATTGAAAGTAAAGTTACACGAAGACTACTGCGTATGTTTGCTTACCAGCGTGTCCCAAGAAAGTGTTAAACGAGTTGGTCACTAAGAAAGTGAAAATTATGTTCTCCCAACCGAGCGACTGACCCTCGCATGTTCTCTCGGCCCCAACCGAAGGCATACTTCTAGTGCAAGACCTTCAAGACACCCAAAGGCACCGATGTCGCCCCGGAACTGATCGGGTCTCGTCTGACTCCGTCGCCCAAGTGACCTAAACGACCGGTACTAATCGCCTACAAGTATACGAAAAGCATTTTAAGCCTGGCGTCGGCTGTTTTCAACAACTCGCAACGGAGTCCAATTTTTTGGTTCAAAGATGTTTTCAATTCCGGTTGTCACGTGACGTTTTTAATCGAACTGTCAACGAACCAAATGGCAAGGGAGTACGTTATTTCTTAGTTCATCCGTTTCGTAATGGCGACTAAAGCTCCCACTTGACCGAAAAAACAACTTTGCAGCTGGACGTCAAATGTCAGATTGGTTTTCTTACGTTGTCGCCCATCGTTTTAGCGTTTTCACTTAGCGTAATTCTCGCAAATAATGGAACCAAGACTTACCAAATAAACTGAACATTGTACCAATTGCGGACATCTTTCTTTTTTGGTCTTTGTAACCTTTGTGTCTAATATCATAAAGATATTGATGGCTCCGAACCTCTTCAATAAAACTTTCAGCATTTGACTTTGGCAATCTCAGGGATTTGTACTAGGGATGAACCGGTACCGATACCATATCGGGGTTTCCCGATAGTATCGGATCGGTTGGTTCGATACCGATACTAACCCGATACTCGTTTAAAAGAAGTTATATGGCGCTACATGACATTTTTAGGTATTTTAGAAACGTAATGATGGTGATAATATCTCATTTCTATGAATTTCAATCGTGACGAGTTCTCATTTATATAAAAGTACCTGAATTCAGTTTATCTGACAACTAATAAGCAAAAATCTTTCTTAGTACGCGCCTACTACTCTAGGGATGAACCGATACCATATTGGTATCGGTTGAAGTATCGGGTTTTGGATCATAGTGAGTAAATATCGGTATCGATCGGTATCGGTTCATGTTTGTACCGGTATCGATCGGTATCGGGTTAAGCCTGGTATCGGCCATCTCTAATTTGTACTAGTAACTAACTCGATTAGGAACTAAATAAATAAAGACATGGCGGACAGCGGACGTCCTTTTCCGAACACGCGTGGTCGAAAATGACGTCACGACTCGAGCTCATTGCTGATTGGCTCGCGTGGAGCGTTAACAATGAACGCGGCCTAAAAAAAAAGAAAACCAATATCGCCACAGTACACGTAATTTCTGTCCAGCGTAACTATGTTTTTTTTCCGTTGTCATGCACTTGACGTCGGACGAAAAGTCATGATTTACGCCAAGTGAAAACCATGCCTTATGATTTTTACGAGAGCTACAAAAACATTGGTTTGAAGAATAATTTTAAAAATATGTATAAAATGCTTTTTGCACCCAATATTACTATGGAATCATTACTGCTGAGAATAAATTGAATCGTTTTCAAATTTAAAATTGGTTCTTCACGAGCAGCTTCAAAGTACGCTTTTGTAATTAATTTTTGGCAGCAGACGCCATTTTGAAGAGATCTAGCAACGCTAAAAAATTTCTCTTAGCCACTCATGACGTATCGTGGCCAAAATAACCGCAAACGGAGAGAGACTGTATTTTTCCAGTTGCCGGTAGTTGAACGCAGCCTTCATGCCCCTTAAAGTATTAAACTTTTCGAAATCGAAATATAACCAACCAGACAGACACGTAAAAGATAGTTTTAGGTCATGTTAAAAATGGGCGCTTTGGTGATACCAAAATTATACGACTCACGAGAAAGGGAATTCAACTATATCAAGACAATTCTAAACTTCAAATAAATTTTGAAAGCTAGAACTTAAATAAGAGGGGTTATACATGATTTTTTAGTGTACCACAGTCACTGAAAATATAAAAGCACTTGTCAAAGGGAGCTAGCGCTGTATTCACCTAAGCTAAACGTGATCACAAAAACTACTTTTTTCCTTTAATGACTGACCTCTATGGCTTGATGAAAGAAAGTGCTACGCAAACTGCCCGCAACTATCTTCCCTTGATGGACAGCGGCGGCTAATTGGTCAAGAGTGTCGATCGGATCCTCCAAACCCGGAAAGTTCAAAAATGAAACTGCGCAAAAAAGACACCATAATTAACATAAACACAATGAGATAACAAAAAGTGAGACAGTAAGGAAAGTGGAGGCGACGCTGGATTCTAATTGCCTCTGAGCGAGGGGCTAGTCATTCGCCAAAATTTTGTACAGCTGATTTCTGGATGTGAATTCCGTTGATTACTGAACGAATTCCTTGATTTCTGTGATTGGGATTATTTTCGGTTATTTCCATAATCTTTACACTGATTTATATTTATATGAAAGACATTTTGCTTCTTACTTAGTTGACCCGAAAAGGAAGCGTAGGCGATCATCGAAAAGATGAACCAACCAATCAAGCCGACTTTCATGGAACTGCGATCCAATCACCTGGGTTGTTCGGCACCGGCGTCAAGGAGGGCGCCGTATTCGTACCAAAGAGCCTCACCGAACGACCAAAAGAACCTGTTATTCGAGGCCATCAAATCGACAAAGAATCGCACCGCCAAAAACTTCAAGAAAATGGCCATAGCGGGAAACAGGCACAGAATGCAAATCCATACCTAGCAAAGGTACAATAAAGAAATTTGTTTAGCCTGGATCTTTCAAACGCTATAGGGAGTTAACAGTTCTGAGCCTGAAACGTCACACCCCTAACGGTTGGAAACAGTATTCTACGCGAAAAATTCCAACCAGAGAGGGGCTGCGTGACGTCAGACTATCTCTTTCCCCTAGCCAGTTGTTAGCTCCCTATGGAAAACCAAGGATGATGGAGGAGGATGCTAAATCTGATAGAAATAGGTGCGCTAACTGTGCAACGGCTCAGATTGGGTGGAACGCCAAAAAGGGGGGATGGTCGGACTCAATTGTAATTGGTTCGTCTGTAGCCCTTCTCAGCCAATTACCAATGCGTCCGACTATTCCTCCCCATTTTTGGCGTCCCACCAAAAATGGGTCGTTCCACAGTTAGCGCGCCTATATTTATCTAGGATTTCGAATCCTACCCCCATCATCCTTGGAAAAACTAGACGCGGTGGCGACAAGCAAGTCACGGCACGAGCAACAGGAGATTAGTAATCTTGGATCGTTCGAATTTCTTAGTACTGCTTAATGTATTTAGTGTAGGAGGTAAATTAGAATCAGTTTATTTTCTGGTACGACAAAGTTACTAAAAAATTTCAAATTACTGTTTCAAGATGGACTTGGGTAAATTGAGATCTCAGACCATGCACCTAACCCATGGACAGGCAAACTGAATAGGGAGCTAGGTTTGCTTAGAGCAACGACTAACACTAGCGCTGTGGTGGCGTAGGTAGGAAGTTTTTCACCAAACCCTAGTAAAATTCGCGCCATTTTGGTTTTTTGAGGACTAGAGGTCTCCCTTCACCGATATGGGGAGAAAATCTGACTAAATTATAACATTAAGTTGAATTTCATTATTTATTTATTTTAGCCTCTCTCTCTCATTAAAGATTCATAAGCGATCTATCAATTTAGTTTTGTAAATATCACTCTGGTATTGTTTATAAAATCTGTTTAAATATATCCCGAACTATTACAGACAATGTTTTCTTTACGGGGCATTTGGCGATAAATTGCGGTCGTTAGACGCGTGAGGGCGCGTGCTACGCATTGCCATTTGTTAACGCGGGTTTAACATGATTTTTCTGTCCATGGGTTAGGTGGTGTCTGGTCTGGATGAGATGTACTCTCTTAAGCTCACCTTTAATTTTCCAGTGGAAAAAGTAACTCTTTATTAGGTCTCTTTAGGACTAAATTATCTTTTGGATCACTAAAGCTTACCACGCACTAGTCTCTTTTGCCAGCGTCCGTTCTATGATATTTTGAGCGCCTTTACTGGTGTACTTCCAAGCTAAATGGTTTAATTAGTGCCAAGGCTCTTGGCAATTGAAGCGGAGCGCGCAAAACGAAGGTGGCTTTCTCGTTGACATCTGGATGGACAAAATCCACTACTAGACTTCTTGGGAAGCTGTTCTGAAGCGTCATGCTGAAGTTAACTTCCTAAATCATTGAAGTAGAAGGTAATTTTCTCTTTAAATTAAGACAAGTTTCGTTAAAATCGGATAAGATTTCACCAGGGGTCACGTTTAAGCCTATCAGGTCTGAGCTCGTCTCTTTTATGATGACACAAAGGCACGAAATATAGCAATGGTTAAAATGTATGGTCAACCCAAAGCCACTTTTAATAAATAATAAAGATTCTTAATTTGTCAAGTTTTTAAAACTATTTTTCTTTGAACTAAATGCCGTAAAATAACCTTTGAGAATTTGGAATAACTATACAGGAGTGTTAAATGATTTTAAGAAATTTTTTTGGTGAAATATAACTTTCCATAAATAATGCAATATGTGAGAGACAGTGACAACTTGTACATAATAAATAAAAGGTTTGGGCAAGAAGTGATATCTAGTTTATTAGGGAGAAGGTATCAATTCTCCACATTTCCAGCTTTATCTCCAGTCCAAACGTAGGTCCGGAGTTAATCCCCGCCTCTAAATTACAACCGGCATCTCATTGGTTCTTGAAAACTCACGTCAGCGCGACGCGAATGACGAAAATTACGTATTTTCCGACTGAGGAGAGGTGAAATAGCCCGGCTTCCTTTAACGCCCCCCCCTTGTATTTTGAAAGGGGGACTGAGACTATTGTGCGCGAAAACTTAGGCATCTTATACCTTCTCCCTAGTAAACTAGATATCGCTTCTTGGTTTGGGGTTTGTGTGTAAGTGAGATGTGTAAAATTCATCTTTACTTTTCTTTGAAGCATTCCTACGACTCCGAACCATTTGCCGCGTTTCTTGAATCCGAAACTTCTTTCATTCGACAATACCAACTCGTAACTGTATCCATTAAAATGACTATAGTAAGAAACGCAGAGCTCTTTAAAGGGAGGGTGAAGAGGAAAATTAAGTGATTTTTTTATCGATTCTTCTACTAATTATAAGACCATTCTGCATAGTGAAACATACAGGTTATATCTCCGAATGATTTTAAAATTCAAATTAGGTTCAGATTTTATGGATAATTTTAAATACGGACCTCTGACCAATCGCGTAACGCCCTGCTTTTCTCTTCACAAACAGAGATATTTTCTGTATGCTTCACTATACAAAATGGTCTTATAATTGGTTTAAGCAAAAGTAATATAAGAAACCTCCCTTCCGGTAGGGAGGTTTCTTATATTATTTCTGGTTTAAGAATCGATAAAGACTCACTTGACTTTCCACTTCACTCTCCCTTTAACAGGATTATTACTTAAGGCAAACAGAATTAACCATAAATTGAAACACTAATAAGAGTGAAGAAGATATTTTCGGTTAACTTTCCGTCGTATACATGCGCGATTTATAGGACAAATCGAACTATATTTAACAGGTATTCACTATGAAATCTGTCATTTCTATAAGGCAAAAATATTATATTCCTTGTTTCTGTGAGAGTACTTCTTTTTAAATAAAACTCCATTGTTAAGTCGTAAATGCATAGTTTCAACCCTTCAAATGGTTTGATAGATACCAACTATTTCTCAAAACCCCAAACCATCTTCTTTGTCCTGTTAGGGATTAACCTTCCCTGCTTTTTCTAGGAAGGGTTCGACAGTTTTACCCTTCATAATTTTGGTTCCATAGAAATAGTTTCGCCTGCATTAGCAGCTTAGACTGTCCCCATGAAGTTTATTTAGACATGATATTTTTCGCACCTCCCCCAAACCGCCCTTCTCAAGAGACGATTTTTCGAGCCATCTATATTTTCGGTTAGGCAAAACAAAAATGTAAAGTGCTGCCTCTAGTGGCTTATCTGCGTACTTCAAATCGCTAGACTTCCCCCTTAAGACCATTAGAAATATACCATCAATATACAGGGTGTTTCTGGAAAGTCTGGCACAAATAAACAGGCATGTTCCTTGGGTCAAAAGGAGTCCGAAAGGTCCTATGACGTTTTGGGGTAAAGCGCTCCGTTGCGACGTTATGGGCTCTCAAAAGTAGGCCGAAAAACAAGGAGATTTTGCAGAATTATAGCACTAGTATTGTGGTTTTGACCCAATTGTTTTCGATTATTGAGCATAAGGCAATGATCGAAATAAGTTCAAACCTAGTGGAAGACCGTGAATGTGTTAAACGGCCAAAAGCGTTAATCCCTTTGTTTTTATTAATGATTGTAATTAAAGGTAAAGAAAGTAGCTCAGATATCGGTTACTTGTTTGTTCAGATGTACTGGTAACTGACCAGTCTTTTATTCTTTATTTCAATTAGGCACATTACTTTTACAATAATGCGAATGAACCCCATTACTTTTACAATATTAATTCGAATGAACCCCTTAACCTTTACAATAATTCGAATGAACCCCTTAACCTTTACAATAAATCGAATCGAACCCATTAATTTTACAATAAATCGAATCGAACCCATTAATTTTACAATAAATCGAATCGAACCCATTAATTTTACAATAAATCGAATCGAACCCATTAATTTTACAATAATTCGAATCGAACCCATTACATTTACAATAATTCGAATCGAACCCATTACATTTACAATAATTCGAATCGAACCCATTACATTTACAATAATTCGAATTGAACCCATTACACTTACAATAATTCGAATCGAACCCATTACATTTACAATAATTCGAATTGAACCCATTACATTTACAATAATTCGAATTGAACCCATTACATTTACAATAATTCGAATTGAACCCATTACATTTACAATATTTCGAATTGAACCCATTACATTTACAATAATTCGAATCGAACCCATTACATTTACAATAATTCGAATCGAACCCATTACATTTACAATAATTCGAATCGAACCCATTACATTTACAATAATTTGAATCGAACCCATTACATTTACAATAATTCGAATCGAACCCATTACATTTACAATAATTCGAATCGAACCCATTACATTTACAATAATTCGAATTGAACCCATTACATTTACAATAATTCGAATTGAACCCATTACATTTACAATAATTCGAATTGAACCCATTACATTTACAATAATTCGAATTGAACCCATTACATTTACAATAATTCGAATTTTTCCCCTGCTGTGGTGGTCTAAACATTAGAGTAGTTTTCAACGTCAGAAGTTGTAGGTTTTTTACAGACGGCTTAAATGTGTGTACCTTAACGTGCTTCATGGCGTACGCGCGCAAGTTTGCTTAAACGTTGATGGTGCCCATTTTGAACAATTTTTGTAGAACAATGTAATTGGGTACAGGGGCGGACTGGCCATAGGGCCCCAACTGCCACTGGCAGTGGGGCCCCAGTCAATAGGGGCCCTCCTTTTCGGGGTTTGCATATTTCAAAATTGGTCCTTCACTAACTCAAAATAGTTACGTATCCATAAATCGGACATTTTTAAATGGCATCTCAGAAGATAATGTTCATTTAATCATTTATAAAGCGGAAAGAGATAGTTTTGTAGTCTTATTGTTTTCAACTCAACTTTTATACCTTGGCCTATCCCGCGAGAAACAAAACTTAAAATCGGTTTATATTTTACTTTCATGCTTAGTGAGAAAAGGGGAAAATAAGGGACTAAGAGCACATTAAGAGAAGGCTCAAGTTATAAAACTACTACTCTTCATCACTTTTTTATTTTTACTGTTTAAGCTCTAGTTGAAGATAAATATATTTTTAAGTTTTATATTTATATTTATATTTATATGCATATTTTCACAACCATTACCCACTAGAATTAACCAAGGTCGAGGCCCGGTCGGGCCCCCGAGAGGGGGAAGCCCTCACATGAGCGGTTTCCTAAATAGCGGTCCTCATAACAGCGGTTTCCTAAATAGCGGTCCTCATAACAGCGGTTCCCTAAATAGCGGTCCTCATAACAGCGGTTCCCTAAATAGCGGTCCTCATAACAGCGGTTCCCTAAATAGCAGTTTTCCCGAAATGACAGTTTACCCGTTGCAGCAGTTACCGATACAGTTGTTCTCGTAAACGTGGCGTACCGTTACAGCAGTTCTCAAAAGAGCAGAAAAACGGGGATGCGAAAAACTATAGTTATTTATTATGGTGTAGGCTGGGTTATATGAACTCAAATAGAACTATGCCAGATACGGATAATTTGGTTTGGTTAAATTTGATTATTTGAACTCAATAGTATTAGGTCAGGCCAGGTTGGGTTGGGTTGGGATTTTAAGGGGTTTTTTTTCGATTGGTTTGAGTTAGGTTAGTTATATTTTGGAAATAGTGTAACAATGTTACGCCTTTTCCAAAATATTGTTGTTTATCTTCATTGACTTTCCAATTAATAATATGCCTTTTCCAAAAAAAATTAGGTCACTACCAATGTTACGCCATTTCCAAAATATTTTTGTTTTTCTTCATTGACTTCCCAAATAATAATATGCCTTTTCCAAAAAAAATATGCCACATTACCAATGTTACGCCTTTTCTAAATTATTGTGTTTATCTTCATTGACTTCCCAAATAATAATATGCCTTTTTTAAAAAATTAGGTCACATTACTGATTAAATGATCACTGAATAAACTAACATAAAAACCAACGAACATAACTGTATTGTTAAGAAATGCTCAAAACTCAAGACTAACACTGCTATTTCCCAAAATAGCAGCCGCTATTTCTAAATTAGCAGCTGCTATTTCTTGAAGAGCAGTTTTGTTTAACGCCGCTGTTTTTTGGAATCGCGGTTGCTATTTCGAGAACTGCTCTTCCGAGAATTGCTGATACGAGTTACACCCCCCCCCCCCCCGAGAGGTACGGGTCCCGGGAAAATGGACCGAATCGCCCCCTTCTCTCGACGGCCCAGAAGATGTTGAATCTTTTCCGTGGCCTATCGCGAGAGAAACAAAACTTAAACCTCCGATTATATTTTACTTTCATGCTTAGTGATAAAAGGGGAAAACAAGGGACTGAGAGCACATTAAGAGAAGGCTAAAGTTTTAAAACTACTAGTCTTCATCACTTTTTGAATTTTACTGTTTAAGCTCTAGTTGAAGATAAATTTATTTTTAAGTTTTATATTTATATTTTTACAACCATTATTCACTAGAATTAACCAAGGTCGAGGCCCGGCCAGGCCCCCGAGGAAAAAGTACCGAACTGCCCCCCTCTCTCGACGGCCCTGTGCATTATAACGACATACACCCCTCTCATTTTAGGGATCGGCTTGGGGGCCCTTTTTAAAACGGTGGCAGATGGTTGTGCAGCTTGCCAGTCCGCCCCTGATTGGGTATCATTCGAATTATTGTAAAAGTATGGGGTTCGATTCGAATTATTGTAAATGTAATGGGGTTCATTAGAATTATTGTAAATGTAATGGGGTTCATTAGAATTATTGTAAATTTATGTAATGGGGTTCATTAGAATTATTTTAAATGTAATGGCGTTCATTAGAATTATTGTAAATGTAATGGGGTTCATTCGAATTATTGTAAATGTAATGGGGTTCATTCGAATTATGGTAAATGTAATGGGTTCGATTCGAATTATTGTAAATGTAATGGGGTTCATTCGAATTATTGTAAAGGTTATGAGTCTAATTCAAATAAAGAATAAAAGACTGGTCAGTTACCAGTACATCTGAACAAACAAGTAACCAATATCTGAGCTACTTTCCTTACCTTTAATTACAATCATTAATAAAAATAAAGGGATTAACGCTTTTGGCCGTTTAACACGTTCACGGTCTTCCACTAGGTTTGAACTTATTTCGTCATTGCCTTATGCTCAATAATCGAAAACAATTGGATCAAAACCACAATACTAGTGCTATAATTCTACAAAATCACCTTGTTTTTCGGCCTACTTTTGAGAGCCCATAACGTCGCAACGGAGCGCTTTACCCCAAAACGTCATAGGACCTTTCGGACTCCTTTTGACCCAAGGAACATGCCTGTTAATTTGTGCCAGACTTTCCAGAAACACCCTGTATACTTGCTTTTGCATTTAAAGTTAACATCGATTTCCTTCAATGTTTAAATAGAGGAGCGGGATTGAATGCCTGAAATCCTTATTGTCAACGGGTGACAGAAATTTAAAAGGGAGATTTTAACACCTTCTATTATATTAAGGCAATCCTATAATCGTTTCTTTCGCTTTAGATGTATCGAGAAAACGTAAAACACAATTCACAATCACTAACCTCACTTGACAATTAAGCCCCGTTTTCATGAGAGCGAGATTCGAAGCGATTTGCGAGAGCGAGAGCGAGTTTCCAAACAGCGATATCGCTACAAGATTTTAGCGAGACTTAGTTCAAGTTCTCGCTTGTACTTTTTCGTTTTCATGAAGAGGGTTTTTTATAAGAATGTGATTTCACGTCCGATTTTTAAACATATTAAGCCGACATGAAAAGGCGGTTCTACATAAATTCAAGGATCTACTTCTGAGAAAGAAGCTTTTGGTTTTGCAAATTTTATTCAGTTTAAACAGAAATTAACAGTTTAAACAAAAAGTAGATGGTGGGCTCACCCAGTGAGGGGAACCAGAAAATCCGAGCGACATTATGAAACGTTGGTTAGTAGTATCTAAAGCTTCAACACAGATGAAAATTTGACATTACCGCCATTCCCAGGTTTATATTTGATTAATTATACTGTTCAAAGGTTCGATAAAAGGATTGAAATATTCATTATTCGTAGGCATTTTCTTCCGACAGATTTAAGATTGTAATAAAAAAATAAAGAAATATATAAATGGTTTCTCAAAACTTAAGCCTAATGTTAATAACCGTCTCTATCCTGCACGCGCTCAAAGAGAAAAAAGTCCTTTCCCGCAGTTTTTAAAATTAGGCCTAATGTTGGTAAATAATTTAACAAAAAGCGCGTGACAATTTTTATTCAGTTTTATTGGCTGATTAGCTTTAGCTAAGTTGTGACGTAGAGGAATGTTATAAAAATCGCTGAAGCGAGAGCGAAGAAATCAAAACCGGACAGACGTTTGCGATATCGCTAAAATAGATCTCGCAGGCTCTTTCTCGCTATTGTCTCAAAGCTCTCGCAAACATGAAAACAGGCAAGAAAAATTCTCGCGCGATTTTTTCAGGTTTTTTTCTCGCAAATCGCTGTATTTTTCTCGCAAATCGCTCTCATGAAAACAGGGCTTTAAGGTCAATGCTTAAACTTATTACTACAATCCCTATCCATGTATAAAAGAACGAAAAATATCAGCTCACAACAATTCTCTTCCGTTCACTGTCCCTTCAATGACGAACCAAAATATTTTACACTACTACTACTACGAGATGTATGATGTACATCATACGATGTGGCTGATATTCAAAATATTTCAAAACTTCCAAAAATTTTATATACTCTTTCTTATTTTTAACTCTTTATACAGAGCTTCGCGAGAACGTCATTTCCGATACAAATATTATAACGTTCTGAATATTTTGGAGAGTTTTCTTCTCTTCCTTTACAAGAATTTTGCGTATTTTGGTTAGACATGGGTTTTAACCGTTTTCTTTCTATATATATTTTTCTTCGTAAAATTTTAGTGCATTATAAATCAACTTTGACAATTTTATTTCGAAGCTACAATTTTTAAAGGTATTTTAAACTGATATTTTTAAAGGTGTTATGAAAGAAGCATGTAAAATTCATTACAAATTAAACATTGCAACGAAATTATAAAGACAATTAAAAAATTCCTTATTGGAACTTTAGGAGTTCCAACAATGGAAACCTAATTTCGGGGCCCCTCTGAAATTTATGGGTAGGCTGTAGCCTACCCTGCCTACCCCCTGGCGGCGCCACTGCCAAAAAGGCTCATTTTGTTTATCTCTCATAGCAAACGCCTAATATTATCGCTGCTCATGCTTACACCACTCAGATGGCTCTATGGGCAATTGTATTGTATATAAGTAAATAAATAAGACTGGTGTTAAGTAAGTGACTTTTCGTTCAAATCACGTGACTGACTAGACATGGCTGATAATACACCGCTAATAATCTAAATTTAGAGTATTTAACTTTTTTTATATAAAAAGAAAAGTTTAAGCCTAAATTAGTAGTATTTAGTGAGGAAAATTCACAATCGCGGCCAGATCTTAGCCGATTCATCTTAACAATGGGTAACTTTTAAGTCTTCAAAGGAATTACTTGAGGCAGATACTAATTAAAGTTTGCCTCACAAATTGGCTTAGCAATAATTGTTCTGAAAACGGTGTTTATGTTAGTATCTCCGCCACGAAACAAGGAAGTTAGATATAAGGTGCATAGACTATTCCACTCTTTCCTGCAGAGAAGTAAGCGCAGAAGCAGTGTAGTGATAGATGTTTTACACAGATGACTGCTTAAAATTAAGTAAGAAACTGACAGGCAATGCTAAATTAGGGGTCATCCGTAAAACACTCCAATTATAACTCGTAAACGGTATCCCATGAGGCAAAATGCCATAGAACAATGGAACACACTGTATAAGATGAAATTCTCTTTAGATACGTGTGGTTACGTAATAGAATCGGAAGAGAGTTTTCTAAAATTATGATTAATTTTCTAGAAAACAAAAGATAATTTGCTATCCTAATTAATGTTTCAAACATTATATTGTAAATTAAAACTCTCCAGACCAGAGTTTCTAAATTGATTAACTAAAATTATACTAAATTATAGAAATATGTAGAATTCAGGGCTAAATATTTCTTATATTTTTTTCTTTATGATATTAAAACAACGATAATACACTAACAACTACAGCGGTAGGCTAAGTGTTGAAAAGCGTAGCTCAATTGAGATCCGAACAGAACCTTCTTAAAGTAGGGATGGGGACCGTCTCTAAATGTTTATGCGTCATTGTGTATGCGTTAATCGCAATAGAGAATTTCCTTCCGAGGAAAGCAAAATTCGAGAGGAAAAAAGATGAAAAGGATTTCTGTTGTTCATCTTCAGTTCTCTAGAACCACATTGCACGACTTTCATTTAGAGAGAACCCTTCCATCTTTTACCCCAGCGGGGATTCGAAAATCGGCACGGTCACTACATTCTTAGTCTCGATGCTCGGTTTTCAGTTCGCTAGAACCGTTTTCTTTGGAAGTTGGCCTTTAAGTTTCATAATAACGTAAGACCGTTAAGACGGGAGAGGAAAAGAACTCCCCGCGACCCATCTATTGAATCCTACGCAATTACGAAAACGTTTGTACCTATGTTGTCGTCTATTTCTTCACGAATTTTTTCCTGAATTTCAGGAAAGGCAGCTAAAGCTTCGAATACCCACGTGATGGCAGTTGTAGTTGCGTCGGTACCAGCTGAAAACATAAGTATAGCGTTTAAGAGACAGCTATTTTTAATGGTCTATCGCGTTAAAAAACAATGCCTTAACAATACCCAAAAAAAGTCGCCTAATATTCCTTGCAAATGGCGATCAGTTAAGTAAGTTTTGTTTTCAGATTCCTCGGATTCAGCTTCGATACCAGAAGCGATCACGGAATCCGTGAAGTGACGTAATTCATCTAGAGTATATATATATATTTAGAGTTATTACACGTAGATATAGATTTCTCTTAAAGGGAGGGGGAAGTGGAAAATCAAGTGATTTTTTATCAAATGTTCTACTAATTATAAAACCAGTCTGCATAGTGAAACATTGAGGAAATACTTCCGAATGATTTTAAAATTCAAATTAGGTTCAGATTTTAAAGATAATTTTAAAGAAGGACCTCCGACCAATCGCTTAACGCCCTGCCTTCTTGTTAACAAAATTCTCGTGGCACGTTTCGTGTCGAATGAAATTTATCACGAGATTTGATAAAATTAGGCGCGCAACGTGACAATCGTGGCGCGAGACATGGAGCGTGCCACGAGAATTTTGTTGATAAAAAGGCAGGGCGTTACGCGATTGGTCGGAGGACTTTCTTTAAAATTATCCCTAAAATCTGAACCTAATTTGAATTTTAAAATCATTCGGAAGTATTTCCTGAATGTTTGACTATGCAGACTGGTCTTATAATTAGTAGAAGAATCGATAAAAAAATCACTTGATTTTCTACTTCACCCTCCCTTTAATGGTTAGTTGTTTCTTAAATAAAAATAATTTATAACCAGGATTGTAATCTTTCTTAATTTCTTTCAATCTGTCCATCAAAAATGCCCCAACAGCTTCCGCTGCGTTTTGTATAGTCTTTTCAAACTTGCGAAAAAACGGATAAAGAATAGGCGAAAAGTCTCCGGGGGAAATGGTCATACTCTCGTGAAAAAGATCGAACTCTTTCATCATTATTTGACGCTCTGCTTCGGTTAACTCGTCCAATCTAAAGTTTTAGTAATAATAGATTAAACCCACGATATTCGGCAAGTTTCGTTTCCTGGTTTTACCCAAAAGCAGTTTGAGATATGATGTTAAAGATGAAATTTTGCAATCTAGGCTTTGGATTAAAGGCGACTTTCTCGGACAACATATCAGCTATCATTTCTTCAGCGTTCCGTTGAACTATAGTAGCTAAGACTTCAGAGTCCGCGGACTTTCTATAAAAATTTACTTCGTAAGATTCGCGCCTGTAACGATGGATAAATCAAAGAGGAGAAAGAGAGGGAGATAGAAACGCGATTTATAAAATCCGCCGAAAAATGGGAAAATAGGGGGGTAGTAAAAACAATTTTCGGTACGTTTAGTTTTAGGACGCACATCCTTTGCACATGGACGGATTGACCTCCTCGCCTTATCTTTGTCATCCTCTACGTCAACTATGGGCGAGAAAGCAAGATCAAACTTGGAGATATGGGCGGTATACTTTAGTAAGCTCGGCACGCTTGGACTATGTCAACAAAAGCAAAAAAAAATGTTCTACAAGTTTGTCACTGGTTACTGAGAGCTTGTCATGAAATGAGGTAGATGAAACGTGAGATAGATTTTAGTAAAGCGACGACTGGTTTTGGCGCTGTCACAGGCTTATAGTACAGACTGAATAGGACCTAGTGGACTGCAAAATTAACAGAGTGCAGTCAATTCTCGCTTGTCGTTCTCGAACTAGCTCGAGCTGCGAGTCTCTAGCATTACCAGAAGTAAGATGAGACTAGAAGTAAAGAGCTCTAGCATTGGTAGTAGATCCAGGCACTATTGAACAAATTTGAGGATTTTATGCCGCTTCCATCGTGCCTACACTAGAGAGAAAAAATTGGTCGAGTTCCAAAAAATTTCCTACCCCTTCCCCTAAACCTAAAGCCGCGGAACACGGACGTGGGTGCTTGAACCTAGTTTGGCCGTCTACCGCCACGAGCGTCTCACTTTTTGGAGGGAAAATTCAGAAACCGCTACCAGAGGGCCAACCTTTGGTGTGTTATCAAGAATATTCACTTTCGCCAAGTGAAGAATTTGGTTAGTTCAGTACTTCTAGTCTCATCTTACTTCTGATGACGAATTTTACATCACAAATAATTTCGAAAAGGTACAGACCAGGTCAATCTAATGATCCACGCTATTAATAGACGGTGAGGCTAAAAATAACTCACCCCTTCTTCCTCATTTCAAGGCATACCGGAAATAGTCGGCTTCTATTGTGTCTGTTTATGGAATGCAGCGTCCTTGTGAAACCCCCCTGAAGGTCGTTCCCCGAAATTCCAACCCGTCTATCACCAGAGGAATGCACGTAGTATCGGCTCTATCGCATAATAATAATAATAATAATAATTTTTATTTCCCAATATATAAATTGGAGGCCAACAAGAAAAGGAGTAACTCCCAGTACAGAGCTTGTTGACCCAGACAAATACAAAAAAAAAGAAAAAAAAATACACAAATTAAATTAAAACAAAGAAAATTATAAAAACCAATAGTCATGTAAAACCATAGTTAAATAGATGAAATCGAAGAGGAATAAAAGTAATTATAATATACAATCGTCATTTAAAAATTTTTGATACAATTTAAATTTAAAACAGGCTAGCGTATTACTACACCTTATGTCAATTGGGAGAGAATTCCAATCCCTAACGACACGAAAAAAAAATGAATGAAAAAGTGCATCACATCTAGCTTTACCAATGGCAAATGTCAAAATTTCATGCCTTTCATTAATAATGACATAATCTAGTAAAGGAAAGGTATAATGACAGTAGATTACCCGGTATAAAAAGACGAGACTAGAAAACTGTCTTAGTGCATACATAGGTAAAAAATTCAGTGTCTTTAAACGATCACCATATTGTACTCTATTGCAATTTTGCACATTATTAAACCATGACTGGTTCAATTGATAAGAAGTAAAATGTCTCAAAACCCGTTCAACACTGTCAATATCCTTTCGTAAATGAGGAGACCATACCACAGACCCATATTCCAAAACAGGAATTACCAGAGCCTTAAACGCTATAATAGCTGCTTTTGAACGACCAAAAGTTCTATTAATTAAACCAGTCAAGCGCCTGGCTTTAGAGATAATATATAAGACATGGTCAGCCCATTTTAAATCACTTGAAATAAAAATCCCAAGTAACTTACATTTAAAGACCCGAGGCAAGATTTGATTAGATTGACATTAAATGCATTGCGACGTCTAGTTAAAATGATATATGAACATTTCGATACATTTAGAGACAAGAGACAACGATTATATTTATATCTCTCTGAAGTAACACAGTGTCCGACATAGAGCGCACAGCTCGAGAGAGAAAGGAATCATCAGCGTATTGCCAAAGGTTTGTATCAGGGGAAATACCAAGGTGAAGATCATGGGCGTACAGAATAAACAGTAAAGGACCCAATATTGATCCCTGGGGTACGCCAGAGGTAACAGGTTGATAACCCGAAAACTCACCTTGAAAGACAACTCTCTGTTCACGATTCCTTAAGAAATCAGCAACCCAAGCTAGGATAGGACCGCGAATACCCACACCATAAAGCTTAAAAATGAGGCGATCATGAGGAACAGAGTCAAAGGCTTTTTTCCAGTCAAAAATTATGACATGTACATCAGATGGTACACGTAAGTCCAACAAAGAAGCCCATGAATGGAAAGCCTGGACTAACTGCGTTACGCAACTGAAACCCTTTCTAAAACCAAACTGCTTTTCAGGGAGCACGCCAGGCTTAATACATTTAGAATTAATGAAATCAGATACAATTGATTCCATAATTTTACAGAAAACAGAGGATAAGGATATAGGACGGTAGGACGCCATATCAGATCTGTCTAAGGAAGAACCCTTATATAGAGGGACAACATTAACCCTTTTCCAAGCAGCCGGAAGTCTGCCTACTTTCAACGAGTAATTTAAAAAGTCGGCTTCTTTTAAGTCAAGGAAGCCTTGCAGCTACCCGGAAGCGCCCATTCACGACTTCAAAGGGTTAAAGAAGCCGCGCTTTCCCTTCTAACAAAAAGTTAGAAACCCCATGGAGAATACTTTTATCCGTATTTCTGTCTCAGTTGACCGCAAAACTCTATTTGAAGATAGGAAATTAGCCTTTCGCATCGGCTTCTTTTAAGACTAGGAAGCCTCGATCTGGCGAACCGCACCCGGAAGCGCCCATTCACGACTTCAAAGGGTCAAAGGAGCCGCGCATTCCCTTCTAACAAAAAGCACTGCAAAAAGTTAGAAACCCCATGGAAAATACTTTTTATCGTATTTCTGACTCAGTTGACCGCAAAACTCTATTTGAAGATAGGAAATTAGCCTTTCGCTTTAGACACAAGTGTGTCGGGTCTTTTATTAATTGCATACTCAATATTTTTTTAACATAAATATAATATAAATGCCCGTTTTCAATCAACTTTTTCCAAGCTTTTTGCTGTGGCTTTTTTGGGAACTTTTGACGGGCTTTCGAAGATAAAAAATCTTCAAAATTAGAACGGAAAAGCTGAAACTCGTATCGTTTTCAAACAAGCTTTAAAAGAATAAAAAATTACAAGTGGGCGTGACTTAAATTACATTTTCATGTGTGTAGACGATATTTTCTTTTTGAGCGGCAAAATCTTTAAGAAAATGAGAAGCAAATATCAAACTCATTTAGATATCTGCTTCTCGAAGGTTTAAAGCATGAAAAGACGAAAAGCTGAATTTGATGCTTGTTTGAAAACACCAAGATTTTTTGCTTCGGCTTTCCGCTGCTACGTTTGAAGCAAAACCTTAATTTTTGTTCAAAAAAAATCTTGATTGAAAACGCGCCTTAAGATACATTTTGGAAGAGCAGGGGCTATTCTTAAATTTAGCCGCGAAGGCAATCCGGAATTAATTAGTATTTAAATTTAATTTTGTAAGCCTAATTTTAAACGTCGTCTGCTAGGCCTAGTGATTCGAAAAGTTGCAACGAGTAAAGCGCCCCTTACTACATCATTATAAAAGGCGCCAAAATTTCAAACTTCGAAACGACACGCGTGTAGGCTTAAAAATCGAACAAACCTTTATAGATTTATTGAAAATTAAGCTAAAAATGATGAATTTAACGATTTAACGTAATTTTAAGAGGTTATTTTGAACGTAATAAATAATTAGGCTTATAAATAAATTCAATTTTAAGAAAAGAAAGGCGCCAAAATTCTAACGTCGTAACTACACGTGTTTAGGCTTAAAAATCGAACAAACCTGAATATTTTCGTTAACAATTAAGTTAGGAAGTTGAATTACACGATTTAACTTTAAGAGGCTACTTTGAATATAATAAATTAGGCCTATAAATGAATTCGATTTTAAGAAAAGAAGATACCTTTATTGAACTCTCATTAGAAACAAACATAGGCCCTTAAAAATATGAAAAAAAAAACATAAAAAAGAAGTAGCAAATGATGGAATGCCCTTAAACCTATTGAACCTTGCACTCTTTATCATCACTATTGGTATCTTGCAAGAGTCTTTTTTTATTGGTAGCGTAAGAACTACCAGTCGAATCGTAACTCTTCAAACTCGACAACATAGCAGAAGCGGTGGGAGTTAGGGGTTGACTAGATTTAGCCCCGCCCACTGAAAATGTTCCTAAATTTTATAATTTTAAGAAACAAGCAACGAATGGGACGTCATTAAAAGTTAAACTTACCTGGTTCTCGAGCTTTGGTGATTTCGGCTTTGACTTGCAACGATTCTTGCTCGTTCTTGTACAATGTTTCGTTCAGTTCAGTTTTCAAGTTCTCATTCACAACCAACTGTTCCTCAAGTGTCTGTGTCTTCTCATCCAAATACTTCTTAAGTTCAGCGACCTTAGATTCCATTTCACGAACTGTTTGTTGTTTCTCATCGTATTGGTTCTCCAAATTGGCCAACTTCGTTTGATAAGCGTTAACATCTTCTTGTAGGGTCTTCAAGTTGTCTTCAACTTCAAGTTTCGATTGTTTAACGAGTTCCAATTGTTTCTGGGACATCAGATACTGGCCTTCTTTGGCGATCCACTTCTGTTTCTCTAATTGCAACTCATCCACCAATTGTCGCAAGTTTTTCGAAGATTCGTCGACTTCCTCGTACTTCACCTTATACTCGACGAGTTGCGATTCACGAACGGTAGATTTCTTCAGCTTCAACTCCAAATCCTGAACTACAATCTTCAAATTCGACAAATCTAGAACGCTATCTTCAAGATCTTTATTGCGCATCTCAACTGAATTTAAACATTCCTTCAGATGGTTTATTTCGTATTCCATTTGAGTCAACTTGGCCTTCTTTTCTTTCAACGCGTCTTTGGCTCGACTCAACTCCTCGACGACTTCATAGGCGTACTGTCTCGCTAACGTCAACTCGCCTATAAGTTTCTCGGAAGCCAACTTCAAATTCCCAATTTACTCTTCGTAATCGTGTACTAATTGTTTCAAATTGGATATTTCCTCGGAATTCGATTGAACTTCCGCTTTCTTCTCGCTCAAAACAACTTGAAGCTGTTCCATTACTTCCGTTTTGGGGTTGTCAGCTTTGAGTTGTTCAATCTCTTCATTTAAACGCTGGATTTCATCAAGGTTGTTCTGGTTTGTAGCCGAGGTTTCACGCAACTTTTCCGTTAAGACCATCTCATTTTGGGTCATTTCTACTAATTTAATTTCGGTTTCCATTCGAGACATTTAATTTCGGGCTCCAAATTCGAGGTCGTATCAAGATTTTTCGAGTATGAATTTAAGGTTTGAACAATAATTTGAAACTAATTGAACTCAAAAATTGACTTTTTTGTTAATTATTTTAAACCTTGTAATTTTCTCTTGCGAATGTAATTTTTTTATTTGTATTAGCCTATTTTTCAAGTTGTTTTCAATTTTAAGTTTGCTTTCGTTTTTAGCCATATCGTAGTATACGATAGGCTCTTAGTTTGACCCGAGCCGTAGTAGTAGTAGTAGTAGTAGTAGTAGTAGCAGCAGTAGTAGTAGTAGTAGTAGTAGTAGTAGTAGTAGTAGTAGTAGTAGTACTTGAGTTTTCGCTTTCGTTATCGTCAGATTTTAGCTTAAAAGGAACTTTATATTACCACAACCCACCCATTGGGGTAACTGGGCTCGGTTAGAGATTTAATTTTAATTAAAAATTTTTCAGGTCAGACCCGGGAATCGAACCCGGGTCGCTGGGGCAATAGGCAGACATTCTACCAACTGAACCATAGAGACTTAATAACTCCGAGTTTTTTATTATTTATTTTTATCTCTAAAATGTCGGGGTGATGTGGGTTGGGGTACCTCTTAATCTGTGGGGTCGAATACTTTTGAATTTTTATCTGTGGGGTCGGATACTTATGAATTTGTATGTTTGGGGTTTTTATATTTATTTTCTTTTTATTTATGTGCTAATTAAATAGATAACGATTTTCCCCGTTTCTCCTCATGTGTTTCGCTCTCGTTCGGTAGCTATCGTTATCTATGTTATGTTTGACTGGAACGTTTTTGGTGGTTAATTCAAATGTGGGTTTAGATAGAGCTAACATAGTGTTAAATGAGCGTTATGCGTTTGATCATTTTAGCATTGCTAAAGGTAATTCGAGGGGATAATCACTAAAATGCGTAATCACTGTAACTAAACTTTCTCTTTCAAAAGTTTCTGGGCATAAGTCCTTGTTAGAAATTTATAATATGCGATAAGTGTGAATCGGCATAAGTCTATGTTGTAAACTCATCGAGGGGATTATCACTAATACTATCTGTTCTTCGATTGGCCGGAATATTAGAATTACATCATAAGTAAATTTATACGGTTATAATTTTATCACTGTTTAGAGTAGGGAATCGAGGGGCTATTAACTCTGATTTTATGCACGGTACATCATTTAAGCATTGAAAAAGATAGCGCTATTCACTCATTAGGGTAAGGTATAGAGGGGTTATCCACTCATTAGGGTAGGGTATAGAGGGGCTATTCACTCGTACGATATGGCTACTACTACGAGCCCTTGGGCCGTCTTGTTTATTGTAAAAAGTATTTTTCCGCGCTGTTAAGATCGAGGTTGTTTTCAACATTCTTGTAAAAGCATCGAAAATTTTAAGCTTCGGAAAAAAACTGGGTACGTCACTAAGTCGACCGGTTTACTAAAAAAAAACCAACCCAGAGAGCGCAGGGACAGAGCGCGTCCTAGTACCACACTAGTTGAATTGGTCAATAATAGAAAAATAAAAAAGTCAGTCTTGAACAGCAAGTTCTCATGAGCAGTTAGAAAAAGGGTAAGCTAGAAAGTGCGCGCCAAGCCCTAAGAATAAAAACTAAGTAAAAATGTACCTAGTAAGAGTGCGAGTGCGAGTTTAGATTGAAAATTTAGCGCCAGATCTAAACCATTAGTTAATTAAGGAATAATTGTGCTTTACAAAGGAACTTAAATTGTGCGGTGAGCAAATAATTAAAGCGCGGATTAATCAATAAACTTAGTTATTAACCTTAAATTTTCAAGCGCTAACAAAGGTTAAAATACTAGTGCGAACGTGTAAATCAATCATTAAAAAAAACTATTTTTTTCAATCTCTCTTTTTAATCTTTTAGTTAATTTTTCGTAATAAACAGTTATTGTTGAATTTTAAAAATTTTGTCGTGCTCCTTATCTTTTATTTACCAAAACCGAATCGATCCAAAAGTCTAATTCTATTTTAGAATTAACTAACTTTTCATTTAATTGCGCGAGCGTGCTCGATGTTTCAGTCCGTTGAGCTACGGTATAAAGTAATGGCAGTACTACGTATGCAAACGTCATACCCTTCTATCTCTTAGCTCAGTGTCATCCGCCTACTGGGAGCGCACAGTATGCTCTCTTACAAGAACGCGCCCAGATGGAGGGATACACAGTCTACGCCCCTCTCTACCGCCACTAGTCTATAAAAAAGCTCTCCCAAGCTATATTTCGTTACAGGTTTCGATTCTTTCGTTTAATTCGATTATTTCTTGGGAGAGATTTGAGTTTTGGGTTTCTAATTGCGATACTTTTTCAACGGCTAAATTTTTTTCCTTAAAAATTTCTTCCAAATTTAATTCAATTTCTTCGATAGTCGCCGATAATTGCTTGACCGTATCATCGCGGTAACGGACTTCGTTTTTCAATTTTGTAATTTCAATTTCGAATATTTGAATTTCATTTTCTAAACTGGCGTTTGAATTTTTCAAGACGTCATTAGCGTCTTCGACGTTTTTAACTCTTTCTCTTAATTTTAATATTTCTTCCTCGAGAGGGAATTCCAAAGGTTTGCCATTCTTTAATCTACATTAGTGAATTAAATTTAATTGGGATTTTGCGCCGCGTTATGAGGTTTCTACAGATTCGGCGTAATTTTGCTTAGTATACTTGAACCGTTTTTGTTCAAGAACACGTGACGTTAACACATATCACATAAACTCATGATAATACCAATAAATAGCAAACCAGGGTTCGTACAACCTTTGGAAAACCGATTTCCATGTTCTTTCCCTGAGTTTTCCAGGTTTTTTCCCCCCATACATGGAGTAATAACAATGAATGTTACTCAAACCTTAACCTGATTTCCCTAAATTTTACCAAGAAACGATATCTAATTCGTTAGGGAGAATGTATAAGTTGCCTAAGTATTCGCGCACCATAGTCCCAGTCCCCCCTTCAAAATACAAGGGGGGGGGACGTAAAAGAGGCCGGGCTATTTCGCCTCTCCTCAGTCGGAAAATGCGTAGTTTTCGTCATTCGCGTCACGCTGACGTGAGTTTTCAAGAACCAATGAGATGATGGCTGTAATTTAGAGGCGGCGGGGATTAACTCCGGACCTACTATACGTTTGGACTGGAGATAAAGCTGGAAATGTGGCGCGAATTTATACCTTCTCCCTAGTAAACTAGATATCACTTCTTGATTTTACTAAAAATTACTAAATTGAATTTTTCTGTAAACTATTCATTTCCCGGATTTCCCTGAATTTTACCAAAAATTTACCATATTGAGTTTCTTGTCAACTACTTATTTCCCTGATTTTTCCATGTTTTCCATATTTGTATGAACCCTGGCAAGCCCCCTGCCCCCCAAAAAAGGCTAGAAAAAACCGAGGGGCCATTCACTCATCGATCGTAATCGGTGTACACGCTGTAAGTTTACCAATACTAAAGGCATAATATTACCTTCCAATCCCCTTGACAAGTTGCCAGTGCTAAAACGATTACCCCTAATCAGTTCCCAGTACACCACTAATCAGATAGTGATTAACCCCTCGACAAAACCCAAAACCAAAACCAAAAGAATTTTGAGCAACATCTAACCTTGCCACATTATCTTCGAAAGTACTAAGAGTCATTTCCAATTTTCCGCAAATAATTTCCATAGCTTGATAAACATTACCATGCTTCTTATCAACACTACCACCAGCGGCGGCGCTAGCAACATCAGCAGCAATTACGTAATCTCCGCACGCGTTATCGACAACATCTTCGGGAACCGAAACCGCAACCGCACCTTCCATCTCATCCAATTCCTTATTGATATTGGCGAGACTTCGCAGACTTTCTTGGAAAAAAGCCTTCAACCCTTCCATTTTGCGCAAACTTTCGTTTAAAGGCACTGAATATTGTAGATCCTGATAAGTCTTCATCTTATTTTCGACCGAAGCGATTTTACCATCCACTAATTTGCGCATTTCGGTTAAAGCATCGTTTTTGGTGGATAACTCGCTTAATAAATAGTCTAAAACGCTTGAATCTGTTTTGTTATTCATATGATGAGAAATACGTCCGGTACTCATTCTACTTTGCAAATACGCTCGAACACGGTTCATACTGGCTTGTAACGCGTTAATGTAGTTATTTTTCTCGACTATCGACGACAGACAGGCGCTAATCTCGTCCTCTAACTTCGTAATCGCGTCATCTTTACCACGGATCGTGTCCAATAAGGTCGCGTTACTTCCCGATACGTCATCGTGACTTTCTTTCAAACGATTTAATTCCGATTTAAGTTTATCTCGTTGAGATTCTAATTCTGCAACGTAATTAGCGGATTCTTTCATGTCCAGAGGTAATTGATTAGGGATTACGGGGTTTATTTTACTTTTAAGGTCATTGGTGGACTGTTCCATTAAGGTATAAGAATCGATTTGGGATTGAAGTTCAACGGCTTTCGATTCGTTAACGCGTATCGATTCTTTTAAAGTAACGATATCCGATTGTAAGTCCGAAATAGTTTGACGTAGGTGTTGGCTTTCGGTTTCGATTGGTCTGATTAAAGGTTAAAAACAACGGAAATGCATGCATAAGTAAAATAAATTAATTAAGACTTATTGAGAGGCGAAATAGCCCGGCCTCCCTTGTATTTTGAAAGGGGACAAGGGCTATGACGTACTAATACTTCGGCATCTTATACCTTCTCCCTAGTAAACTAGATATCGCTTCTTGGTATAATGTTAAAAAATAAAAACAAACTTACGTTTCGGCATCGTCGCTCGAAGACTTCGTAATCCTCAGTGATTCCAACTCATTTTGGCTCGATTCCAGTTTAACATTGGTGTCCACGAGTTCATTATTCAATTGAGCAAATTCTTCGGTTGATAATTGTAATTGGTTCAACATTTCTTGAAGTTGAAGTTCCTTGGCGTGAAGTTGTTCTTGGTAACGATGTTCATCTTCAAGTTTCAATTGTTGGGTGTCCCGCAGTTTTTGGTTGTTTTGTTCAATTTGGGCAGTAAGGGACGATATTTGTTCCTCAAAATCGTGAGTCTTTTGTACCTGGGTTAACGAATATTGCTCAAGTTGAGTTTGAAGAAGCTTCAAACTCAGTTCTTTTTGTTCTAGTTCGTCTTGAAAGTGAGCGGTTTCGGATTCGTATTTATTTCGGAGGTTATTGATGACGGCTTCACGTTCGTTTGATTCTTGTTGAACTGCTTCCAATTTAGTTGCACGACTGCTAAGTTCAACTTCAAGTTTATTCACTTGTTCTTTCAATAACTGAGCTCTTTCCATCGATTCCTCCAATTCGTGTTCTTTTTCGTTGAGTTTGGTTCTGAATTCCGATGTTCCCGATTCCAACTTATCTCGATGAGATTTAACACTGGACTCCAAACTCTCTTTTTGAACTTCAAATTGAGCTCGAACTGAGTGAATTTGAAGTTGATTCTCCTCTTTTAAACGTCTGAAAAGAAAACATTAGGAAACCATTTAAATAATTAAATATTAATTAAATATTAATTAAATAAAAAATAAACAACAGGGAGCCCAGCCAAAAATTTAAATTCCTTATAGGGAAAATACAAAATAGGATTTTTTTATTTCAGGAATTATAGGATTTTATAGTGTTTTTTAAAGGAAAAATAGGATTTTTGTTTTATTTCAGGAATTATAGGATTTTATAGGAGAAAAAAAAACCGTGTGTTTTTATAGGAAAATATAGGACTAAAAAAACACGCTAATATATAATACTATTTTGGCTTAAACTATGCAGAAAAAACCTAAAGTAAAATAACAAATTGGATTTTACTTTGAAAATTGAGAGGAACTTAAACGGAACAAGTTCAAAACAAAAATATAGGATTTCATAGGAATTATAGGACTTAAAACTTACAATATTTCCTAGTTTTTCTCCTCAACTGTGGCAGTTGACGTCTCCAATTTATTCAAAATTTCCAGATACTTATTTTTCAAATCAGTCATTAATTTTTCCATATTTTCCAAACCTGGAAAATTCAATTAAAATTAAAATAAATTAAATCCAATTAAAAACGTAGCAATATTTAGAGAGTAGAGATGAAGACCCTTACATTTAGATTTCTCACTGTTTTCCTTCATTAAAACCTGTTTTTCTTTTGAGAGGGATCTTTGAGCAAGAAATTTGAAATAAATTAAATTATTACAAAACCTTTAAAACCTATTTTTGAATTCCTTGACTACCCAAAAAAGTGTAAAACCCATTTCTCAAATTCCCCGACTTCCCAAAGACCTTTAAAACCCACTTTTAAATTCCCTGACTTCCCAAAGACCTTTAAAACCCACTTTTAAATTCCCTGACTTCCCAAAGACCTTTAAAACCCACTTTTAAATTCCCTGACTGCCCAAAGACCTTAAAAGCCCATCTATAATATTCCCTGACTATCCAAAAACCTTCAAAAACCCATTTTTAAATTCCCTGACAACCCAAAAACCTTTAAAAAACCCACTTTTAAATTTCCTGACTACCCAAAAACCTCAGAACCCATTATTAAACTCCCTGACTACACAAAAACATTTCAACCCCATTTTTAAACTCCCTGAAATTCTCCCTGACCCTTGTCCCAACCCTAGATCATTAAATATTAAAGAACAAACCAAAACCTACACATTTAAGGCTTTTTCTTTCTCAAAAGCAGCCTTCAATGACTCCAAAGCGGAAAGCTGATGTTGGGCCTGATTAAACTTGATTTTAAACTCATTCATTTGTTTCTCAGCCTCGGCAATCTGTTGATAATGCTGTTTCAACTCTTCCCTTAACGCATTCTCCTTTTCCTTGAACTTCATCTCTAATGAGCTTTTAGCAGCTTCAAATTTGTGATGTTGGCACTCCATGATATTCTTGCTCATATGATGAAGTTTGTTCTCCAACATTTGAATTTTATCTTCAGCTTGCTTTTTCTCCGTTAAAACTTTATCCAACCGATTTTCGCTTGTTTGTCTCCCTTTAGAAGGAGTTCCTATTTTCTCCGGGAAGGCAGCTTCATTGTTTGACGCAGTTTGCAGGGTGACCACAACAAAGCCTTGAGAAAAATATAGGAAAATAGGAAATTTTCAATTGATTTATAGGAAAATATAGGAAATGTTTCATTAAAAAAATAGGAAAATATAGGATATTTGCCATTGAAAAAATAGGAAAATATAGGATATTTGCCATTGAAAAAATAGGAAAATATAGGATATTTGCCATTGAAAAAATAGGAAAATATAGGTTTCAAGTGATTTGGAATTAATAAGACAGGATTTTCAAAACAAACTAAAACACTAATAAACAATTCAATTTAAAAAGATAAAATAAAATTCGTTAGCCAGATACCTCATCGAAATGGCACCCGGGGGCCGAGATAATGTGCGCCCGCTTAAGTCAGGAAAAAAAGGAACAGCAAATGTTGCTAAGGCTTGCTTAATTACTCGGTCCCTGTTTGTCGAAGCCCTTATTTTTTAGTATGGTTGGATGGGGGACAAATTGGACTATAATATACTCAAAAGACATCCCCGTATCTCTAGTAGAAACAGTTATGAGCCTCCAAAGTTGGGTGTAATGCTATTCCTATGGAGTGTATGTTTTTGAACATTTTTCTCAATTACTCGGCAAATTTTTACTCGATCCCCAAGTTTTTAGTATGGTTGGATGGGGAACTCAATGCGCCCCAACAAGCCTTGTGCTCGAGAGCCAGTGCCCCTCGGTCTCCCCGTTAATCTGGCCCTGACTAAACTAAAACCACCATCTGAAGCAGACGACAAGATTTTTTTAACTCTATTTTTTCCCGTTTCCCCATACATTTTTCATGGAGTAATTTTATCGTAGTGAGAATTATGTTTCCTGAAAAGTGCCTTACATTGCAGCTAATAGCTCCATGGTGGCAGGCTGGCAGCCTGGATTACTAATACAAGCTAAACGTTAGCTTGTATTATTAATCCTTGGTGGCAGAAATGTAAAACTGCATTCATGTCTGTCACACTTCAAAATTTTTGAGTGACATCTACTAAAAACAACAGTGAGCGCGCGCAAAATGTGAAAAGATTTCGAAAAATAGGAAAATATAGGAAAATTGTCTAAATTATAGGAACTTATAGGAAGGTATCGAAAAAATAGGAAAAATTATAAAATATAGGAATTGTGGTCACCCTGAGTTTGGGACTTCAATTTGGCTTTTTCAGCTTTTAGAGTTTTATTTTAAATTTGAAGTTGCTCAACATGTTTACGTAGTTGAAAAACTTCAGTAGAAACTATGCTTTTAGTTTCGTCTACTGGGGTGCATTGGTTTTGGTCTAATTTCACTGAATGGGTGCTTCTTTCAAGTTGGTTTTCGAGTTTGTTTTGATTCTCTTTGGTTAAGGTCCTGTTTTAATTTGGCTAATTGCGTTTGACATTCATCGTAATTATCACGGGATGTAGCCAGTTCCCGAGTTAATTGGTTTAGTTCGTCTTTATGGGAGTCATTCTATAATGAATTTAACGTAACGTGACTCCGTTAGAAGTTCTAGGTCCTATTAACTTTAGGCCTAATATTGAGGCATTTAGAACTAAAATTTAGATTGGTTTTAGATAGAATAATGTAGGGGGGAGCCATTTAATATTTTGCAGCCCGATATTAATTAACATTAGGCCTAACATTGATTAATTAATTAATTCAGAACTAAAATGTGTAGATTGGCTGTAACGGAAAAGTAACCAATCTACAGAATAGGGACTTGGCAGTACTACGTCACGCAACCTCAGGCTACCTTCCATAGGGACTTGGCAATTCAGGCTTAACTCCGCCCCCAGCGCCATTATGGTATGTTTTTTTAACAGAATGAAAGCTACATAAGCCCCTCCTCCTGGTATGTTTTTTAGCACTAGTGGAAGGTAGCCTGACGTTGCATGACGTAGTACTGCCAGGTCCCTATTAGTGCTATAAAACTTACCAGGAGGAGGGGCTTATGTAGCTTTCATTCTGTTAAAAAAACATACCATAATGGCGCTGGGGGCGGAGTTAAGCCCGAATTGCCAAGTCCCTATTCAGAATTTCATGTTTAAAGTTAATGTTTAAACAAATAAGAACTGTATAGTCTAATTATTTAATACAGATTCAATAATTCTAAAGAAATAACAGCTTTAAAATAAACGGAACAATAGAGTAGTGGCACTACATGTTAATTTCTCATAGGAGATAACGTAGCCAAGGGTAGGGAGGTGCCATTACTCTATAGGAAACTAGCGTCTTCCGTAATAGGGCAATGAACGATTTCTACTTCTATTAAACTAAATCCAGCTGTGGCTTGTCAATAAGTAAGGGATATTATAAAAAGAGCTTACCTTTTGTTTGTGTTTCTGAACCACTTGTTCAAGCTGATCCGGTAGTTGGCGTTTCTGTTGATTAATTTTAATCAACTTTCCGCATTGTTCTTCTAAAGCGTTTATTTTTTGCAAAGCTGGGCCAGGTAGGCCTTGCTTCCACTCTGAGGCAGACCAATCCATCTTAAGCCTATTTTAAAAATTAATTGGTGATTGGTATAATTAAAACATTAAATCTTAATTAAAACTCATTACAAACGCGGTTGGTCAAACAGTACTTCAAATAGTGGTTAAAATTTAGGTCTAATTATAACATTAAGTAAATATATTTACCTCTGAGCAACAAAACTTAAACTATTTTAAGTAATTATCATAAATCTCAACGCTTTAATGATTAACTAATCAATTTAATCGCGATTAACCGTTCAGAACCTTGTCAGGGAATGATTTCATCCAGCGCGCAACGACAGTATGACACAAAGAGCCGTTTGAATTTTGAAGTTTAAAAAACAAAGATCACGTGGGTTTGAACTAGCCAATAAGAGCTCACTTAAGGAAAAAAACATTTAGAGACAGGCTTGGAAATAAGCTTTATTTCTGAACTAGTCCTTCGGACCAGTGACCCCTGATGTCTTAAATATGAAACTGGTCCCGGGACCAGTGACCCTTCCCCTATTTAATTTTCTACTGGTCTCAGGACTTGTGGTCGTTCTCTCTTCTAAAAAATCTCTCTCGGCTTAGGGTTGTATACACGACTGCACTCCTGGAGTCGAAATTTATGTTAAAATGAAAATAATTAAAGAGGTCCCCATATCAATTTTTAATAAAAGTAGGAATTAATAAACTAGTCACTGGGACCAGTGACCCTCACGTTTTGAATAAAAAAAGTGGTCCAAGCTATTAATGAACTGGTTTTTTGACCTGTAAACCTGTCTTATTTCCTAGCCTGTTTAGAGAGCTGGAAACCATCAGAAACGGACATTAGCCGTTTTCTTTTTTTATTCAAAATTAAGACCCTTATGCTATTATCATCCCCGATGTAATTAAATTATAAATATTTAAATATATATATAAATCAATTGATAAATGTGACATTTTGACAGAACAGATGCTTTTAATATTGTATAAAATGAGGACACATGTTGTTAGGTTTGATATTCTCTTGATCGAAATTGTGATATAAAAGGGTTGTGTTCTCTGGGTTTTATATCACAACTGACAACAGAATCGTCCATTTCATACGAAAATAACTCTAAAAATGTTTCGTTTCGTCGTTATTAGGTTAATTTACGCCAGTGTGGGAAATAAGGCACTTTCACAGGCCAATGGCCAGTTTAAAAATTACCTGGGCCAGTTTAAAAATTAAACGCTTTGGGGTCTACTGGCCCTGGTGGCCACTTAATTAATTCAAAGTTTTCCCCCTCAAGATTTTGGATCATTAAATAAATACTATGTTAATCCCTAAGATTGTCTCGTCTTTGCTTCTATGCTGTTTGCTTGCTTGGCCTGAATTGTGTATGTGGGAGTGGGATTATGGGTGGGTTTCGTATGTCTGTCTACGCTCTACACAGTGTAGAATCTGTAGATGAAGTGATTTTTGCATTTAGCTAAAGCATGGCTAAAGGGAAGATAATCTCTCGGTAGTCTTGTTTGGGTCTGGTCTCTAGGGAAAGGCAGCCTGCTGCCTTTGATTGTATTAGAGTCTATGGGAAGATAGCAATGGAGTGTCAACTCCCTCCCTACGGGCCGAATTTTTAATTTAGCATTACTCAATAAAGACTTATAGTTCTTAATTTAAGACTCCAATATTTTCAAATACCCATAACCAGGCTAGGAAATAAGACAGGTTTACAGGTCAAAAACCAGTTTATTAATAGCTTGGACCACTTTTTTTTATTCAAAACGCGAGGGTCACTGGTCCCAATGACCAGTTTATTAATTCCTACTTTTATTAAAAATTGTCATGTGGACCTCTTTAATTATTTTCATTTTAACATAAATTTTCGACTCCAGGAGTCCAGTTGTGTACAGGGCCAGAAATAAGAAAAATTTCTTATAGGACATGTGTCCAGTGACCCCCCCCCTATTTGTCTGGAAACTTTATTGGACATTGTCCACTGGCGTGTGCATAAATAGTGTCACATTTTCATAGTCAAGCTATCAAAACTTCGGAAAATTTATTGGTCAAAATGTCCAGTGACCCCCTTAGGTTTTAAAAAGATTATGGGACATTTTAAAATTTTATTGGACAATGTCCAGTGTCCTGTGCTTATTTCCGGCCCTGGTTGTGTATACAACCCTAAGCCGAGAGAGATTTTTTTAGAAGAGAGAACAACCACAAGTCCTGGGACCAGTAGAAAAATAAATTGGGGAAGGGTCACTGGTCCCGGGACCAGTTTCACATTTAAGACATCAGGGGTCACTGGTCCGAAGGACTAGTTCAGAAATAAACCTTATTTCCAAGCCTGTGATGGACGGCTGACTTGGAATCAGGAATCCAGGATAAGGATTTTTTTAAAACTGGACGTCGGGCCAGCAACCCCCCCCCCCATGGTCTGGAATAAATAAACTGGTCCATGACCATTAACCAGAGCGCATCGTCTGCTAAACTTTTGAAGTGGATAATTAAAATAGTTGAGATAATGTCTGGAGTCTGGTTACCCTTGAATTTTATTAGTGGTCCCGTGGACCACTGACCCCCCTCCGATTTAATTTATAAACGGGTCCAGGCAATATTTAAACTGGTAATTTGCCCTGTGCCACCGCCTTATTTCCCACTCTGCTTGGAATTCTGGTTGCCATCTATATTTTCCATGGAGCAGTTTCACTAGAGTGAAAATGTTTTTATCCTTGAAGGAGTCTAATATTGTAGCTACGCCTACTGTAATAATACTCCATGGTGGAAAATAACTGATTGGCAAAAATTTTATTTTATAACGGCATCAGACTAGGGCTAGACATAACTACAATGTAAAGGCAGACGGCGTTCAGATTCACTACACGAACAAACCATTATTTTGCTTTTGAAGACTCTCAAACCTTAAACGTCCGGTTTTCCGGTATCTAAAAAACTTTGGACCCAACGCACCATCGATCTAAAAATATTTTTGCCGCCTTGATTTCAGCGAGACTAGCAGGCTAGCAGCGCGGTTGTTCTTTCCGGCTTAAGCCTACTTTTTAGTTTTGCTTTTGTTTCTTTGTCAGAATCTCGATTCTCAAAGTTAATTTTGCGTCAAAGTCACGATCTGGCAATTAACCGTTTAAACTTCAAAAACGAAAGCATTATATGGTAATGATACATCTAAGATAACTATATAAAATAATTGTTTATTCAATTTATTAAGTGTTATAATTTTTCTAGCAACAAGTTTTTAAGTTAAGCCTTTGTTAGCCCAAAATTGGGCGGGAACTGAGGACCAAAGACAAAGAACTTGACCAGAACGCGCGTCTTTAGTTAGTCAATAATAAGTGGCGAAGTTCCTGAAGAACCTTTAAAAATTGAACATTTTCAAAGTACAAGGAAGTGTTTTTTTTCTGTTAAAGACATTATTGAACTAAATTACATGTGGATTCACAACAGCTAGATCATTAATATTGTAAGTAAATTTTATTATTTCCACTTTTTAGAATTACATAAATTTACGTGGGGGTTTTAATTAAAAATATCATTACCTAACAATAATGATAATAAGTGTGACAAGAAAAATGCGTTCTATATTTGTTGATTAGTAAGTTGTTAGTTTGGTGATAAGATTTTCGCAGACATAGATGGGGCTTAAAGATTAGCTTACTGTTGATAAAATCAATTGACAATAAAGCAATAGAGTAGTGGCGGTAGAGAGAGGTGTAGACTATGTATCCCTCCCTCTGGGCACGCTCTTGTAGGCGCCTAAGAGTTTGATGACACAGAAAGGTAGGTTGTTTGCATAGGTAGTACTGCCATTACTCTATCAGGGTTCATTCAAAACTGGAAAACCCGTAAAAATGTGTGGGAAAAAACCTGAAAAACTCAGGGGAATCAAAAGGTTTCTTCATCATCCACAAGTTACTTGGTTTAGTTGCACTTATCTAGCCAAGACTGAACATCAAGGGTAATGCAACCAGAACCTTGAAAGTTAATATTTTCTTTCAATGGATGAATAGAAGTTATAATCCTCTAATGTCACTTGCAACTTTGGCAGTGCATGACATGACTTTCCCAAATGTCATTATGGGGAATCTATTCCGGTTTAGGGGAGCATACTAAAGCATAACCGGGTTTGCCTTAGTACCTGGAAGTCATGGAAAGTTTGGGATTTTGAAAATACGTGTGAAATGTTGGATAAAAGTTGGGGAATTTGAAAATTGTCCTAAAAGTTGGGGAATTTTGTCCTGGTTTCACTAATTTTCTTTTATTGGTTCTAGCATGTTTATAATTTCATCGTACTAGGCCTAGTCGTTTTTAAATTAATTGTCCTAACTGATCCACGAACAAATAAAAACTGTTCCACGAACAAATAAAAACTGTTCCACGAACAAATAAAAACTGTTCCACGAACAAATAAAAACTGTTCCACGAACAAATAAAAACTGTTCCACGAACAAATAAAAACTGTTCCACGAACAAATAAAAACTGTTCCACGAACAAATAAAAACTGTTCCACGAACAAATAAAAACTGTTTCACGAACAAATAAAAACTGTTCCACGAACAAATAAAAACTGTTCCACGAACAAATAAAAACTGTTCCACGAACAAATAAAAACTGTTCCACGAACAAATAAAAACTGTTCCACGAACAAATAAAAACTGTTCCACGAACAAATAAAAACTGTTCCACGAATAAATAAAACTGTTCCACGAATAAATAAAAACTGTTCCACGAACAAATAAAAACTGTTCCAGGAACAAATAAAAACTGTTCCACGAACAAGTAAAACTGTTCCACGAACAAGTAAAACTGTTCCACGAACAAATATAAACTGTTCAGCGAACATATAAAAACTGTTCCACGAACAAATAAAAACTGTTCCACGAACAATTGAAACTGTTCCACGAACAAGTAAAACTGTTCCACGAAAAAGTAAAACTGTTCCACAAACAAGTAAAAACTGTTCCACGAACAAATATAAACTGTTCCACGAACAAATAAAAACTGTTCCACGAACAAATAAAAACTGTTCCACGAACAAATAAAAACTGTTCCCCGAACGGAACAAATAAAACTGTTCCACAAACAAACAAAACTGTTCCACAAACAAGTAAAACTTTTCAGCAAACAAGTAAAACTTTTCAGCAAACAAGTAAAACTTTTCAGCAAACAAGTAAAACTTTTCAGCGAACAAGTAAAACTTTTCAGCGAACAAGTAAAACTTTTCAGCGAACAAGTAAAACTTTTCAGCGAACAAGTAAAACTTTTCAGCGAACAAATAAAACTTTTCTACGAACAAATAAAACTGTTCTACGAACAAATAAAACTGTTCCACGAACAAATAAAAACTGTTCCACGAACAAATAAAAACTGTTCCACGAACAAATAAAAACTGTTCCACGAACAAATAAAAACTGTTCCACGAACAAATAAAAACTGTTCCACGAACAAATAAAAACTGTTCCACGAACAAATAAAAACTGTTCCACGAACAAATTAAAACTGTTCCACGAACAAATAAAAACTGTTCCACGAACAAATAAAAACTGTTCCACGAACAAATAAAAACTGTTCTACGAACAAATAAAAACTGTTCCACGAACAAATAAAAACTGTTCCACGAACAAATAAAAACTGTTCTACAAACAAACAACTAAAACTGGAAAATCTATGAGGAAAAATTACTTGCCAAGGGAAAAGCCTTGAACCTGGAAAGTGAGGGAATTTGGAATAGGGCATGACACTTCCTGCTTCCATATTTGAGGGATGGTTTTGTCCAGTCCCCAACAACTAGTTTTAGCTCTTCTACATTATGACATTGGTAGCTTTTAAGGTCATACCAGAAGGGGTTGATAATAGAAGAAGGATGACACTGTATCATCTTAATACTTTAGTTATGTAACATGATTCTACCCAGGAGTCATGGTCCCTTTTTGTTTGCTCTCGTGCTCATCAAATTTCAGATGGGCATCGCACCGTGCTAGGGTGAATTCTATAACTGTTTGGTATTTACTAAATCCTCAGCAATCAATTAACCAACAAACCTTGATTGTCTTGACGTGCTGTAACAAAAATTAACACACAAGCGCATGCATTCGCCTTGGCAAATAGTTAAGCAGCGCTAATAGATATAGTAATGATGAGGAATTAACTATTTACATGGCGTATGCGATTCGGTTTAGCAATTAACCTTGCTATAATAAATGTTGGTTAGGAAGAATCATGTTACAATTACCCCGCTTTGTGGTGTTACACTTTTCTCGAAGAGAAGTATTAAATACTCAATTTTATCAACTCAAAATTTTCCATTACTAAAACTGGAAATTACAAAACTTGTAGGCCTATAGAGAAACTGTAATGTCTTATATTTGTCCAAGTTACACAGTACCGTTAAATACACAAGTATATATCGTGAGACTCTTTAATTTACAACTTTCTAAAGGAAAGGACTTGTAGGATAGAATTATCTTTTTGTTCGAAATAACATATAAAATAGTAGGTCTATTTCAAATGGTACTTTTTGTCTATTTTCAATATTAAATAAGATAACGGGCAATTAAGTTTACTTTCTGGATTCTACGCGTTAGACAGCGCTGGATAGAAGACATTTGGGTAAAAATTCTATTGGACGATAGTTGGTGGTAGCATGAATAGATTTAATTTTAGAAGTAGGAATGGAGATTGGAGAACAGATTAATTTGGGCACGCGTCGCCCGGATCCCCTTCCACGGGACGGAGGGGGGGTTATGAAAGAAGAGGCGGGTCATAGCGACAGAGGTAAAAAGGGATTGCGTATTTTTCACCGTCCCCTTCAGCAACGTCATCAAAACGTAGTTTAAGTCAGCCAATAAGATAGTTTAAATTTTTCGTTACGTGTTGGAGGGAGGGGCTCTACACAGGGCTGAGTCGGACTGAAGTAAATACTAACCGTTCTCCATTCCTACTTCTGAAATTAAATCTATCCCTGGTATTACTAAGTCTTTGACAGCGCCTCACCAGGCGTCGGCGTCGCTTTACCCAGAATCTATGATCTACTCAATCACTTCAAAATTACAAGCTCCAGTTTGTAACCAGTGACAAACTTATGGAACAAATCTAATTATAAATTACTGTAAAACTAAAACTAATTCGAGTTTAAATTTCCACCCTTAAAAGACCGAACTCTCTTAGTTCCAATTTGAAATGTGTAGGTCTTTGGAATTTTGGAGTAAAACATTCTACAATATACCTTTCCTTTAAAGATATGTCCCTATATAAAAAATAATGATAAAAAGCTCTCAGTTAAGATTAAGTGTATAAGGTGGGGGCGGGAAGGGGGTAAGGAGAAGAAATAGGAAATTCTAAAAGAGGAATTCAGTTATGTTTTCCTAAGAAGAACTGTACTGGAGGAGAATGGGACTTGGGAACTTCCCCTAAGTTAATATTTCCGTTACGAAAGATAGCTTACCTTAGGACGAAGTGCGTGACTAGGTTCAATCGATTACCCAGGGTCATTTAGGAATAAAAGATAGACTGGGACGATTTAGACACTAGTTAGACATAGTTATATGGACTGAAATAGTTTAGGATCACCTCTGTTTTTTTGTGCTGGAAGCGTATTTTATGCATAGAGATTCAAGAGGAACTGTTGAGAGTCAGTTTTTGTGACGGTTTTAAGGCATTCACCCCTTCGCATGTGTGATGGGGTGAAAGACTAGTGGCGCCCCTACACGTAGCGAAGGTAAACTAAAAATACGTTTTCAAAAATCAAGAAATTGCAACTTGGATTTCCGCGCTTTAGTTTTTATATTTAATAACTCCTTCGCTCGTCGATAGGGGGGCGCCATCAGTCTAAATATGTTTTCATCGAATTTTGTTCTCAAGAATTTTTTTTAAAAAACTGCTCAGTTTTAAATCAAGTAATTTAGAATTGGATGCAGTTGTAGTTAAATACTTCTGTGAAGATTGTTTAGTGATTAATTACACTGAGCTCAGTAGCTTACTCTTATTTTGGGGGTTTTTACCAATTTTATGTTTCCTCTTTTTTGTCACGACAAAGTTCATACTTCCACTTCCGAATTGAAATTGTAGTCGTTGCGTCCTTTCAGTAATTTCATTCTTTATTGTTCAGCTGAGAGAAAAAATTAATAAAATATTGTGATGTAGGGAAGTCTCTAAAATTGAATAGTTGTAGCTTCAGTTTTGCCGTTTGTAGCAAAATTGAGTCAATACAAGGGTAAAATGAAAGAATTAATGTTTTATTTTGCTATGGCTACATGAATTCATGTCTTATGATGCTATGGCTGCAGGAATTCATGGGTTTTTTTTGGGGGGGAGGGGTTTCGGTATGGCTGCATTAAGTCATGGTTTTCTTTTTCGTTTCGAATGTAAACAATTAATAATAGCCATTAGTTCTTATATGGTTTTTAGGTAAGGCTCATTTGAAATAGAGCGAGAACCCCCAACGTGTAAATGACGGATTCTGTATTAGAGATGGGCCGATACCAGTTTAAACCGATACCGATATGATCCGATACTTGGGAAACCGATACGTACCGATACCGATATTTTACCCGATCCTTCGATTAAACCGATATCAAACCGATACCGATATAGTATCGGTATCGGCCCATCTCTATAGATGATTCTCGATCCAATTTCGGTAATTGAAACTATAAAACCCATTTTAGACACAAGTTACGTTATCCAAAAATAGATGAAAAACTGTGCTGTCTCAGAGTTTAGGTCTTATGGCACCATCTACTCTCAACATAAGTATTTATTTTCTTCAAAAAATATCAGGTAGAAATATCGGTTCATTTTTAACCGATACCGATATATCGGTTAAAGCCAAATATCGGTACCGATACCGATATGGTATCGGTATCGGCCCATCTCTATTCTGTATAGCCAAGAAATTCAGTGAAGTTTGTTACTCGCTTTTGAGAATCCTGAAACGTCAACGTATCCAGCATTTTCCCATACGAACGTCGTATTGAATAATTCAAAATGGAGCTGGCCAAACTGCCTATGATTTCGTTGCAACGTCAAGCCCTGACTAATTTCGCCTCGTCAGTTTGGATAAAGGCAAATAAACAATTCTTACGATCCGATCTGGAGGCCGAGCCATTGAACGACCAAGCAATTGCCGAGCTGAAGCGTTCCAACATACCAACACTTTTTAAAGAAATGACCATGATGATATTGACTGATGTAGGACAAGAAATAATTAAGTGGCTTAACGAAATTGAAGACGACGTCAACGACACCACCTTGGAGCACCAAGTCTCCAATTTGAGTTGGACGGTTGAAGGACCATTAAATCGACCCAAGATGGTCAGATTACTGCTAGAGAATCAAAGTGACCTTGATTTGTCATTCAGTTTTAAAGTGGCATGCGAATACTGTTTGGAGGATAAAATTAGGGAACTATGGCCACGAATCAGAGAAGAACGGGAGTTAAAAGATCTCGATGATGAAAATGCGTTGGTAAAATACTGGATTTGTAAACTAGACGAACACTTGCGGAACGTATTGTTTACCCGTCTAGACTTGGTGTTAAATTTTTATGGAAGGTCTATTGATGTAGGATGTTTACTTAAGGTTGTTTTTAGTCGTCGTTATACTATTGAAACAGTTAAATTTCTATTTAATAGTTTAAGTGATGCAGATAAAAATGAGGCCTTGAATGTTTTCAAATCATTTCATGTAAAAAAATATTTGCTCTGCGACGAATCGGTTTTTGCTTATTTGTTAAGTCAATTAAATTTTATGGAAATGCGCGAGATCATGCCTTGGTGCCTTATCCTAATGTTAAGGACAACTTTCAATTACTTTGCATGGCAAAATACCGAGTTTGTAAAGGCATTTGACCAGCACTTAAGCGAGATGGAAGACACAGTGAATGCTTCAAATGGCAATGATTTGTTAGAGCTAGCTGATGGATCATTGGGGTTTTTCAAACGTTACAACTCTAGGATTTTGTTCAGACATTATTGGACCAGATTCACTAAAAAAGAGTTAATAAAAGTTTCTTCATTGTTGCCTCGCATCTTTTATCAACTGTGTCGCAACGAAGACGATGTTTCCATTAAAATGGTAATTGAAAGCGTTGGACCCAAGGGTTACCCCAAGGACCTAAATCATCGTTATAGAATTGTCTACTCGTTGGCTAAACACGACTTGAATCTTTTGAAATATTACCTCGCTCGTGCCCTTTACAGCAAGAATGTAGCTGAAAACCTAATTAAGGCATCAGAGTATGATCGTCGCTTAGTTCCTTTTAAGGATATTATTGCTGAGATTTTTCCGCATTGGAATCTCAACCGCTTTGATTAGATTGTTAAACTGTTACAATCAGTATAAAATTACTTAAAATTTTGTGTTTTGCAAAGTATTTTCACAAATTAATGCGTTTTGGTTTTCTAAACACGTTTTCATCGAATTTTGTTCTGAAGGATTTTTTTCCAAAATTGCTCAGTTTTAAATAAGTAATGCATTTGTAGTTAGATACTTACGTAAAAATTGATTAAAGAATAATTACACTGAGTAATATAAGTCTTTTATTTTCAAATATTTACCAATTTAATGTTTACTTTTTGGTCACAATAAACTTTTTCCCATCTAAATTCATACGCAAGAATTTTAATTATTTAGAGTACTTCAGAATTGCAATTGTAGTTGTTACATTCTTTCAATCATTTTATTCTGAAGCCTTGGTGTGACGTCACCCATGCTATTTGCCCTTAGAACCAAACATGGCCGCCCTCTAACAAAGCTAAGTCTGTGACGTTTTACCTAGCCACTGACGTCACAACTGAGATAGCTTTATATTGTAGCTTACTATTTAAAAATGCCCCGGTGTATTATGGTTCCTATAAATATATTCTAAATTCGGCTGGGGGATTCTACCAGGAGCGAAGGAACGCGGCGTTGACCCTGGCCCGCCATTTTAAAATATGGCGGAGGTCATATAGAGTGCTGTTAATATGAATATTTCCAAGTCATTTAACCAGGGGTCTTTATCATCTTGTTTTTAAATCCTACTGTAGCTCCATCTTCCGTTCAAACATAACCCACTCGATCACGCGCTCCCGGACGCTGCGCTGCTAGCGCGAGCAGCTTGCGTCGTGACGCGCGTGATATTCAAACTTAAGCCTAATTAAAACACACCGTCGCCATTATAGTTAACCATTTTTTGTCGCTGGGACTGGAATGAATTAATTTTGAGCAGAGTTTGTTCGGTAAGTGCTTGTCGTATGAGCGTTAAAAACATTCTGAGCTTCGCTATTTTAGTGTTACAAATGTGATTAGTTATCAGTATAGTAAAACTGAAGTATTGTCCGAGGAATGGCTTAACAAGCTAAGCCCTAGCTTATGATAAAATCGGTAATATGTAAGGCGGCCGATATTCTGATTTTTTTTTTTTTGCTGTAGGATGTCTTATGGCTGCATTAAGTCATGGTTTTCTTTTTCGTTTCGGATGTAAACAATTAATAATAGCCATTAGTTCTTGTATGGTTTTTAGGTTAGTCGCATTTGAAAAACAGCGAGAAGCCACAACGTATAAATTACAGATTCTGAAAAGCCACGAAATTCAGTGAAGTTTATTACTCGCATTTGAGAATCCTTAAACGTCGACGCATCCATACGAAAGTCGTACTGAATAATTCAAAATGGAGCTGGCCAAACTGCTATGATTTCTTTGCAACGTCAAGCCCTGACTAATTTCGCCTCGTCAGTTTGGGTTAAGGCAAATAAAGAATCCTTACGATCTTTTCTGGATAAATTTAAGTTCGACGGCGCCTTTGCGGAGAACTTTGTCTTGAACCGCTACTGTCTGGAGGCCAAGGCATTGAACGACCAAGCAATTGTCTATCTAAAGCGCTCCAACGTACCAACACTATTTAAAGAAATGACCATGTTGATATTGACTGACGTAGGACATGAAATAATTAAGTGGCTTAACGAAATTAACGACGACGTCAACGACACCAGCTTGAAGCACCATCTGGACAATTTGAGTTGGACGGTTGAAGGACCATTGAATCGACCCAAGATGGCCAGGTTATTGCTAGAGAATCAAAGTGACCTGGATTTGTCATTAAGTTTTAAAATGGCATGCAATTACTGTTTGGAGGATAAAATTAGGGTACTATGGCCACGAATCAGAGAAGAACGGCAGTTAAACTGTTTCAACACACAAAAAAAAATTTAGTGTTTCTTTGGAGTGAAAATGGTGTACTTTTTAAAAACACCTATATAACACCTAACATTTTCACATGAATAACAAAAACGGTGTTATATTGGTATTTTAAAGGTGACCATTATCTACGAAAAAAAGCTTAGTTAATAAAGGTGTAAAATCTATCTGGAATTACTCCTTTTTCTTCGGAAAGGGTGTTGTAAGGGTAGATCTCAGACTTTAAATTTTATAAACTGGTATTTTTTAGCACAATTCTGTAAATTTTTAAATGCTATAGTTAAACTGTCTCATACAGTACCATACAATAACGCGAGAGCGGCGAGAGAACAATTTCGCATTTTTTCATTGACTTATGATTATGAAATAGTTTTGTGGATAATTAATATTTAGCGAAATGGAAGTTTCAAAAGAGTGTAATTTAAGAAAACAAATGTTTTGCAAATTAAAAACACCCAAAATAGAGTTTCATCACCTTAAGTTTTTCCAGATAATTTGGTGTAAATTCGGTAATAGAAACCTTTAAAACACCGTTTGAAATTAAACATGGAAATTAAATAATAATACTGCGGGATTGAAAATCAATAACTTGTTTTTTATATGAGGTCTTCCGTTTCTATATATCTTTTAATTTTGAAGTCAATCCAAAGATTATAAATGCAAGGAAAAAGATGTAATTGTTCGTATTAAAGTAAATATAACAGCATTTTTTAAAGATGATATTTTCTTAAGAAAATATTTTTATCCCTGAGTAAAAAGTAGCTAAGGAAAAGGAATTGGTGATCAGGTGGTATTAGCTTTATAAAACCTGCTAAATGTGTTATGTGACACTTTTAAAAGCATTACGCGACACTCTTAAAAGCGTCACGCGACACTCTTAAAAGAGTCACGCGACACTCTAAGAGCGTCAAGCGACACTCTTAAAAGCGTCACGCGACACTCTTTAAGGCGTCACGCGACACTCTTTAAGGCGTCACGCGACACTCTTTAAGGCGTCACGCGACACTCTTTAAGGCGTCACGCGACACTCTTTAAGGCGTCACGCGACACTCTTTAAGGCGTTACGCGACACTCTTTAAGGCGTTACGCGACACTCTTTAAGGCGTTACGCGACACTCTTTAAGGCGTTACGCGACACTCTTTAAGGCGTTACGCGACACTCTTAAAGTTGTTATGCGACACGCTTAAAAGTGTTATTTTAAGCTCGCCAAGGTGCGGAGACACATCCTGTAAGGAATTGCACAACACACATAAAAGAGTAACAATTATCTTTTAGTACGAAAGACGAGTTGAAAAGGTGTTAAACTGCACCTCTGTTGAACAATTTCCATTCTTATTTTCGACACCCATTGTTCAAATAAGTGTGTTTAAATCCTTTCAGCTTAATATCTAATGAAGAGTTTCGAAGTCCACCTTATTTGACATTACCCATAATTAAAGTTCTATAATCGTTAATTGTTTTGACGCATTGCGTCCCGGGTTTAACATTTTTAATTCAATCAAACAAGGCTAATTTATCGTTAAGTGCTCACAACGCCCACACTCTGCGTATTGGTTATCGGTTGAATTAATAGTTTAGAAAACCCATAATAACAAAGTTTCTTCTGCACTAAAATTTCGTGATTCTGCGGATGTAAATTTGAACTACAGACAAACCTTTCATTAAAAATCCATAAATATCTCAACAATTTACTGGAACATGTTTATTTACCATAATTTAAATATAAATTTTTCTTTTTAAACATCATGTTACAATAATAACAACGGATATGTTATGGATTATGGCTTATTTCACCTTTCTCTTATATTTAGATAAGACTTCAAATCGTTAGATAATGTGGCACGTTGCAACTCTGTTATTAACAGAGAAATTTTAGCCATGAACACTTTCGTTTGAGACTATTTACCACTTTTCGAAACCGCCTAAATTGCGGGAGTGTTTTCGAATGAGAACTCCCAATTTTGGTTTCGGTCTGTGTGAAATGTTTACCCATAAAAACTACTTTTATAGGTGGTAAAAACACTAAAATATAGTGTGTTTACAGTGAAAAGTATATATAGCATCTTTACTGAGAGTAGCACGATGTGGTAAAGGTGTCAAACTGTATTAAAATCACGTTGTGTAATACAGCCTTCCTTACAATATTACACGCCTTTTCTGCATTATTTCCCACTTCGGTAGTTCAAATTCACGCCATTTGAAGAATTTTGGAAGAACATACAAAGTACAAGCACTTAAAGAACAATTTTTAAAAATATTGTTTTAAAAGGTGTAAGAAATATCTCAATGAGGTGTAATAAATGTGTCAGTGGGAAATATTTTTAAGATGCAGTGCTAAAAATGGTCCATTTAACACTTTCAGAGGTGTTGTTTAACAACTTTAAATTAAGACGAAAGGTTACTATTGGTGTGTTTTCAACATAACTGGTAAGACTTGGTCTCCACGAGCTTGCCCACTTTCATGATATTACCATAGCAACCATAATTACCCCTGATAAGTACAACACGCCCATAGGACCAATGTAACGGGCATTTTCACCCAAAAAAACGATGGAGGCGGCCTCTTGTAGTCATTTGAAACTGTAAATCGTCCGCGGAGGCTCATATTCAGACCTCCCCTACAGATATCTTGTAGGCCACGGACCAGTGTTGGAGTAATGGCGACCTTTAAGCGCGCGAGTATAGGTTTAGGGTTGTAACTTAAAACATTTTTGTTGCGACATATATTAAACAATGATGGATAACGGTACTAATTCATCAATTACACTTACGATATTTGTAGCTTGGGCTTCTGTGGCCTGTGTCCATACGTGTAGCAGACGAAACCTTAATGTTTACTTACTCAGAATTCTGACCCAGAATCTATGAATGAGCACTATCCATTTACCGAGATTCTAAGTCAGACTTCTGGGAAGTTAGAGCACCCTTAGAAACGTTTCCCATTGGCTAAAAAGTTGGGACAAAAAAGGCCGCACGGCGTCGCTTATACTTAACTTGTATAGGGTTCAGATGAACATGCTGGTTACATTAGACCAACGGGCGTGTTTTACTTATCAGGGGTAATTATGGTACTTATGATATTGCAAGTTTTAGTGAAAACGTTTTGCCGCCTTTTTTTAAGGAATTTTCCGCAAAATTTTGCCGATTATTTTTTAATGTTACGTTAAATATTCGGCGGTGAAAACCAGGCTTGAGACAACGATTTATTTTCGAACATCTAGGGTTAACTCGTCCATGAAAATCGCGAGTACGAGTGCAAACCGAATTACATCTACAAATTAATATAGCGATATATATGAGAGACATTTTGCTTCTTACTTAATTGACCCGAAAAGGAAGCGTAGGCGATCATGGAAAAGATGAGCCAACCAATCAAGCCGACTTTCATGGAACTGCGCTCCAATCGCCTGGGTGGTTCGGCTCCGGTGTCAAGGAGGGCGCCGAATTCGTACCAAAGAGCGTCACCGAACGACCAAAAAAACCTGTTATTCGAGGCCTTCAAATCGACAAAAAATCGAACCGCCAGCAAATTCAAGAAAATGGCCATAGCGGGAAACAGGCACAGAATGCAAATCCATACCTAGCAAAGTTACAATAAAGAAATTTGTTTAGCCTTGATCTTTTAAACGCTATAGGGATAGGAGAACCAAAGATGATGGGGGTTGGATGCGAAATCTTAGAGAAGCAGGTGCGCTAACTGTGGAACGGCTAACATTGGGTGGAACGCCAAAAATGGGGGAGGAATAGTCTGACTCAATTGTAATTGGTTCTTCTGTAGCCCTTCTGAGCCAATTACAATTGAGTCCGACTATTCCTCCTGCATTTTTGGCGTCCCACCCAAACTGAGTCGTGCCACACTTAGTGCACTTACATTTATCTCAGATTTCGGATCATCCCCCTCCCCCCATCATCCTTGGGAAAACTAGACGCGGTGGCGGCAAGGAAATCACGGCACGAGCAACAGGAGATTAGTAATCTTGTTGGAACTGAACTGAACTGAACAGTTATCTTCGCTATAATCACATGATAGAGATAAAGAACCTTTGCACCTAACCCGAGTTTAGGATTAGACTGAATTAGTGATAATACACTCTCTCTCTCGATCGGTTCTCTACCAGTGAGTCTCCCTCAGGATGTGCCTCTCGTGTTTTACGTTAAGTAGACCTAGTATTGTAGTAGGACGTATTCAACTATTTGTAATTATAACCAGTATGTAATAACAGTAAGAGTGCTTTGAAGAACGATGACTAACTTAACTTAAACAGATTAATAATAAACTAATATGGTTTTATATAATCCGGCGTCATTACTTGAATATTATTTTAACATGGTAGCAGAGCGTGGTTCGCGGTATTTAACGGTATTCAACAAGTATTTAACGTGATTAATGGTAATGACGCGGTAATAAACGCGGACGGAGTCAACGTAAATAGCCGAGGCTTAACGACGAACGGGGCAGTCAAAATCAGTGCGGTAATCCGGTACAACGTGGAAGTTAGGGTTAGAAAACCCAGGCCAAGTGTGTCAACTAATCGAGGAATGGAACTGTCTTGGACAAGTTAAAACATGCTCACAACAAGCAACCAAGGAAGAGCGACTTAAGAAACAAGAAGCCATACAACAGAGGACAAGAACAGTACAAACAACGGCGGTGAGTTACACATAATAAGAAGAAACCTAAGACTGAACAGTACGCGATAATAATTATAATTTAAGTATAATAGTAATGGTGATCCAAGTATGAACTGATGAACATTTAATGGAACATTTTAACCATAATTTAATAATAATAATAAGACCATTAAGTAAGAATCATAGCTTGTAAACAGAAATAAGCCAATCATAAAACCATTTGAGAAGTTAAGGAGTACTAGGGAAGTTAAATAAGAAGGGAGTTAATAAGCATTTAAAGATTATTACTAGAGTATTATATGACATGATAAGCTGGCAAATTTAAGTAAAGTAAAGTAGGGAATATTTATAATTACAATGGCTGATTACGTAGAGACTAACAACGCGGGCAATGCTCTATCATTTCGAAAATTAAATGATTGCAATTATGAGACTTGGAAGCGCGATATGCGAATGGCATTATTAGACTATGGTTTATGGGGATTCCTGGATGGAAAAGAAAAAGAACCAGATGCATCAGCTTCAGAAGACGCAAAAACAGCATATCTTTGAAGATCGCAGAAAGCGTTATCAAAATTATCATTAGCGTGTGATGACCCCCACAAGAGTATTATAGAGAAAAGCGATACAGCAAAGGAAGCGTGGGATATTTTAGCAGGAATATATGAACCCAAATCAAAAGCGCGTATGGCAGACTTACGATCAGAATTTATAAGCTGTCGATATAAGGGTGGCTCAATGGCAACACACTTAGCAAGTTTAATAGTGATAGCAGATAATTTGAAAGCAGCGGGTTTACAAATATCGGACATGGAAATAGCCTTCCAAATGTTACATAAACTGCCTATAGGCAAATCAAGACTTTAACGTATCATTGGCCTGATAAAGATTTTACTCCGAAGAACGTGAACCAGTTGCTAATATCAGAATATGATAGGCAAAGGAGAGAAGATTGTGAAGATGATTATGAACAAGCCGGTTATTCATCTCACTTGCAACAAAGAAGTAGAGTTAGGACCCCAAATAACTTGAATCAGCCGAGGCCCAATAGAAGTAATAGTCGCAAAAGAAGTCAATCAAGGAATAGGATTAATAAAACTATGATAATATGTTTTAATTGTGGTAAAGAAGGTCATTATGCAAGAGATTGTTGGTCAAATAAAACAAATAAACAGAAACATAAGCAATCAAGCGACAATGAAAGTAGACGAGCTCATTTCGCATCAGCCTTACTAGCGATAAAGGATAAGGAAGCCTGGATATTTGACGCAGGAGCTTCGCATCATTTTTGCCATAAGAGGGAATGGTTCTCAAACTATAAACCCATAGAATCATCAGTAGAAATAGCTGAAGGTGGAGCTAAAGCTATAGGCATAGGGAATGTCGCATTATCAATTAGAAATGGACAGGAAATAATTGATTTGATAGATGTCATACATGTACCAGGGTATAATAGAAATTTATTATCAGTGAGAAAATTCGATGTGAACGGATACAAGACTATCGTGGAAAATGGAAAAGCAAAGGTATACGATGAGAAGAGGAAATTCTTCCTGAGCGCCAGGTTAACGGAGGAGAATTTATACGTCGCAGACGTCAAAGTACATATTGATGAACCAGAACAAGATAGTAAGCAGCACATAAGCACATTAACAAGTCAAACGCATGATATAATGAGATGGCACCAACGATTAGGGCACCCTAACGAAAGAAAATTGAAGGAATTACACGACAAGCATTTAGTCGAAGGCATACCTAAATTGGATGGGGAGTTAGGCGTTTGTCAACCTTGCCGATTATCAAAAGCTGCGAAATATCCGTCTCGAACAAGTGAGAAAATTAAAACCACACAACCATTAGAGATAATACATAGTGATGTATGGGGACCCTCACCTATAACGTCAAGATGTGGTGGCAGATATTTTATTTCGTTTATCGATGACTATACAAGAAGAGCTACGATTTATATTATGCAAACGAAAGATCAAGCGTACGACAAATTTCAAGAGTTTAAACGATTCGTAGAAAGGCAAACAGGCAAGGACATCAAGGTCTTACGAACAGACAATGGCTTAGAATACTGTAATAGGCAATTTGAGAATAATAGTAAGAAATTGGGAATAAAACTCGAAAGAACCAATACATACACTCCAGAAATGAGCGGCATCGCGGAAAGATTCAATAGGACAATAACAGAAGGCATTCGTACGATGTTACAAGATGCAAAATTACCTTTGAAATTATGGGGCGAAGCTGCAATGGCGTTTACATACCTGTACAATAGATTACCTCATGACAAACTTAAAAATCAAGTTCCTTTAGAACGATGGATGGGAAAGAAACCAAGTGTACGACACCTTAAACGATATGGATGTACGGCATTTGCATTGATACCCAAACCAAGAAGAAACAAACTACAAAACAGATCAAGAATTGGTGTTTTCATTGGGTATGCAATTAAAACTAAAGGATATAGAATATGGTTTCCAGATCAAGACAAGATAATTGAACTGAAACATGTATCATTTGACGAAGATAAATTGGGATACAGGAAGTTAACGCGAAGGTTGAAATAGTAGAACACTATGATGAAGAGTGTTTGGAATAGGGTTCTAAATCGGTAAATTACCATGGTAATTTACACGGTAATTTACCAGGGTAACTGTAATTTACGATTTTCTCGGGTAAATTACGAAAACGGTAATTACCCTGGTAATTACCGTGGTAATTTACGCTGGTAAATTACCACGATGGTAATTTACCACCGAATTTTCATTTCCTTCTCTTGGAAAATTGTCTAAAAGCTCCATATTTTGCTCTACCCGTGCATGCACACTTATTTCTTCCCATGAGACATGAGTAAGTCATAAAAGGTCGAACGGCAAGCGTGGGAAAAATTTGATTAAGGAAATGAAATCTGATTTTCTCGTCTATTCTTGTTGTCGAATTCGTTTGCTTCAGCTGGAAAGCTGTAGTTGTTAGAAATTTATAGATATGGGCCCATACCGATACCAATATCGGCACCGAAATTTGACTAAACCGATATATCGGTATCGGTTTAAACTGGTATCGGCCCTTCTCTAGAATTTTGTTCTAAAAACGTGAAATAGCAATAATTCGCAAAATAGGTAAGAAGAAGAAAGTGGATGTTGCTGTTCAAAAGTATTTTGAGCTGCAAACATCAAAACTCGGTGTTTAAATAATGTAAGATACTATGCTATAAAAAGAATAGCTGTGTTCAAGTGATATTTTTCATTATTTAACTTAAAAACGATCAATATAAATAAATTTTTGAATTTTCGTAAATTACCATGAACGGTAATTTACGCGGTAAATTACGGCGTAATTTACCATTTTCCAAAATTACCGTAATTTTCGAACCCTAGTTTGGAACCAGCAAAGACCAAAAAAACAGTACGATTTGCTGATGAAGCCGAAGAAACATCTGATGATGAATTCGAGGACAGTATGGAACAATCTGTAGAAGACAATATGGAAGAAACTAGCCATGAATCTGATGATGATGAAGAAAGGGTCACATTCCGAAGACCCACACGTACCAACAAAGAACACGTGAAGCCCAAGGAGAAAGACGACATGGTCACATTTCATTTCCCAGATCATAAAGATAACGTGGAACCTCAGAAGAAAGAAGATATATTCCCAAATAAAGAAGAAGATTTAGAATTACCAAGAGGATGGCGAAGAAAAGAAGTACCGAGAACATCTGGGCCAAGAATAGATGTCTACTACATCACGGATGAAGAGGAAAGGTTGAGATCATATAATGAAGTGAAAGCTTGTTTACGCCAAAGAGGGATCCAGCATGACATGAGTAAATTTTCATTTAAGCCTAAGGCAAAACAGCAGGCAAGATATGCCAGAGATATGTTAGGAAATATTGAATTCCATTGTATGACGATTCCAAAGACGTATGAAGAAGCCATAGAGAGTGAAGACAAAGATAAATGGGAAGACGCCATGGATATGGAATTACAAACAATTGCAAAACGAAACGTATATGATCTAGTGAAGAAACCAGAAAACCAACATATTATTGGAACGAAATGGGTTTACGCCTTGAAACAGAATGCAAACGGCGAAACTATACGGCATAAAGCGCGACTAGTAGCCCAAGGATTTTCACAAGAATTTGGATCAGATTATACGACGACGTATGCGCCAGTTATCAATTTTGCACTTGTAAGAATTTGCGTAATCATATTTATCCTATGTTTGGGATGGACTCATACACAACTAGATGTAAAGAATGCATACTTATATGGCGATTTAAAAGAAGATATATACTTAAGGCAACCAAAGGGTTTTGTTCAATCAGGAAAAGAACAGTATGTTTGGAAATTAAACAAGGCGTTATACGGGTTAAAACAAAGCGGTAGGCAGTGGTATGAACAGTTAGACAAAACATTACATGATTTGAACTTTAAGAAGTTACAAGGTTGTAATTGTATTTACCATTATGAAGATAAGGGGATACTACTAGTATACGTAGATGATATCATAATAATTGCTAAAAATAACCAAGTAATGAAGGAAATAACGACAAGACTTGAATCCGAATTCGAAATAAACAACCTTGGACCATTGCACTATTTTCTTGGGATAGAATTTGAATTTCACACGAATGGCACAGCATATATGCATCAAAAGGGATATATTGCTAAAATAAAAGAAGCATGGGATATGGAACTAACCAGAATCTATGAAATAGCGGTACCAGTTGGCGTTGTATTCTCAAAACGACAATGTCCACCTGATGGGCAAAGAGTAGATTTTCCATACCGACAACTAATAGGAATATTGCTATACATAGCACAACGTACAAGACCAGATATAATGCATGCGGTAATTAGCTTATCAAGATACTCGGAAAATCCAGCCAAAATACATTGCGATCATCTAACAAGAGTATTGAAATATGTATTTGATACTAATGCTTATGGATTGAATTATAACGCATTAAGCTATTTAACGGTCGACCCTTATACCGACGCATCCTATGGGATGGATTTAGATGATGGTAATTCAACCACAGGGTTCATACTAAATGTTGGCAATAATCCAGTTCAATGGAGAACTGTTAAACAAGACATAGTCGCATTATCAAGCACCGAAGCTGAATATATTGCATTAGCAGAGACAACGAAAGAAGTAATTTGGATATCAAGAATTATAAACGAATTAGTAGATATTTTTAGATTACGAACTAATGAATTAAAGCCAACCATATATTGTGATAATCAGGCAACCATAGCTTTATCTAAAAATAGTATAGAGAATAATAGAACGAAACATATAGATATCCGATATCATTTTATAAGAGATTGTATTAATAAAGGTCTTGTTAGTGTTGAATTCATAAGAACAAATGATAATTATAAAAAAACGTCTTGGTTTGGACCAAGGCCGAAAAAACAAACGATATGTGTGAGGTTTATCATTTGACTGAAGTTTCAGATATTGCAATTGTTTTAGTTATTTTTATCCATTTAATCCTTAATCAGTATTAAATTCAATCAACTGATTTTACTGTTAATCGATCCATTCCCTCTAAATTAATTGAAAAAATTACATATCTACGCTTTTTCAAGAACAATTACATTTTCCGAAAACATTTTATCATGAAATTAATTATTTTGAAGGGAGTACGTATTGAGGTGTCAATATAGAATATTTGAAATATTCTACTGACTTTCTTAAAAGAGCAGGTGAACTTTGACATAATTCGAAAGGAAAATGTAAATATTTAATAGTGGATTCCAAACAAGGGTGTTGCACTAATTTATACATTTAATTTCGTATAACGAAATGCTACATTTCTATTGTCGCCTCTATGAAGAAAAGATTGCACTGCAATTTCCCTCTCCGTGCTTTAGAATTTCTTGGTCATGATTCAGTCTTCATTTGAAACGTCACCACCCCTTTCTACATTGTTGGCGCTACTTGTACACCGGTTACGTATTACGTGTAATCCTTTTAGTACGCATAAAGACCATTTCGGAAAACACACAGGGGCGAGGCCACCATTGGGGTATTCTCCCTCACACCAAGGGTCACCGCCAGACTGTGCCAAAGTTCACTACAGGCAAGAGGCTAGTCAAATCTCACTGCCTATAGCGGTGCTTCTAGGCAAGAGAGAGAGAAGACCTCAATGGTGGTATCACCCCTGTGTTTTAATTATCTGTATGTAATTTCCAAAATGGTCCACTCACTTACAAATGTACACCGATTACACTGAGTTATCGGTCCTTCAGGCGCTAGCGAGTGTCAGGCCACAACCGTAATCATTCATGTACACGAATGTTTTATAGTTTTAGGTTATTAATGTTGGCGGGCAAGTCCGGAGAGTCATGTACCGTTCACTAATGTGAAAAGGTCTCGAACTTTATGATAATATTGGCTGAGTGTGTTGCGACGGCTCAGATGACCCATACACTGGAACCACTGGTGATCGTAAAACTGTATATATTGGGAATATGAAGGAATGGGGGGGGGGAGTTACATCAAAAGCGCATACATTAAAATAAAATAATAAATTTTTTGTGTGCTACAGAGTGCCACCTACTCAAAGAAACCACACACGATAAACGTTGATGCTTTGTCTTATGAGGACGACATTAGTTTATAAATAAGTTTGAGCAAAATAAGTTATTTATCATAATTTCTTGAACATCAGTCTTCTCAGAAACTTACTACAGATTTAAACTTTTTTGCTGCAAACTTCAAAATTTGTCAAGCCAGCCTTAATTAAAACTATGACCGTCAATGTGCTTTCAAGTTAGTAATCATCGACACGAAATCCCTTCAAAATAATTAATTTCATGATAAAATGTTTTCGGAAAATGTAATTGTTCTTGAAAAAGCGTAGATATGTAATTTTTTCAATTAATTTAGAGGGAATGGATCGATTAACAGTAAAATCAGTTGATTGAATTTAATACTGATTAAGGATTAAATGGATAAAAATAACTAAAACAATTGCAATATCTGAAACTTCAGTCAAATGATAAACCTCACACATATCGTTTGTTTTTTCGGCCTTGGTCCAAACCAAGACGTTTTTTTATAATATCTGTCACTTCAGTCTTAATGTAATTAAAATTTGAATAATTTTATTTTTGCTTTACCGTCAAACATTTGGGGTTGATCTATTTCTAATTGCTTAAAGAAGTACTTAATTATCGTTAATTACATTTAACTTATATCCAATAACATTGATTTTGATATCCATATAATGTTGTACCATAAGTCTATTATGGGGACCTTACATAATAGACTTATGGTTGTACATTATTTATGAAAGAAGTTTAAAAACGACGGTATTTGAAATATGGAAGAAAAATATTTGTTTCGTATCACTGTATACACATACAGTATTGTCGAGATCAGACCAACAGCATTGAATGTTGCCAGATTAAATTGTTGCTGGTGATTTTACGAACTATGTTAATGATATATTAAAATTTAAATGGAAAAGTTACATTTTGACACATTCCTAACCCTAGAATTTTGTATTTGGAGCCTATTAAATGCATTATAGTGATAATGTAATTAATTTTAGTGTTAAATAGGAAAACGTTTAGGCTGAAAGAACTCGCGTAGTTTAATCTTATTTTCTTATTTCAGTTAAAGGTTATCTATAGTTACCCAAAAAACCTGTTGTTTTCGATTAATTTCACGTTAAATATGGTTATTAAGTTGAAATTAACGGCTTATCTTCTTTTATTAGTGTTATTGCAGTTTATTATACGAGTTTGAATAAGAAATTCTCCTAAATTGCAAACTTTAGAGGAGTGCCTGTTTGACTCTTGCGGAACAATCACTATTTTGCCCCAAAACTTTTAAATATCGCGCCTTTTCAATGGCTCTCTTTTAAAAATGGGAAAAATGCTTTTAAATGACAATTTAATTAATCGTAAGAATTCAACAGGAAAATGGAGGCTGGGTGAAAGATAAGTGTAGTTTTAATTTTAATTTGTTAGTCTAATTATAAGGTATCTATGAATTTACCCAAAACATTCGTGTTTTGGGCTAATTTCACATTAATTATACTTAAGTTTAATATAACGGCTTATCTTGTTTATCTAGCGTGGATTTCGTTTATAAAACAAGTTTCAATAAAATATTAACTTTAATTGCAATCACCCTAAAATTTTAATGTATGCGCTTCTGATGTATTTTAACGATCATTTAAATTAATTTGAAAGTGAAATAGGAAACTACTGTGGCTGTACGAAAAACTTGTGATGTTTTAATCTTAATTTGAGCGTGGTTCTCGTGAGAGTGGATTAAGCTTAAAATTTATTTGAATTTTTTACCCTAATTGCAATGTTTAGTGCAGTTTAATATTTTTTCCGCAAATTCATTTTTTAACCCAAAACTTTTGAATTTCGCGGCAATTATTGTACTTTAAAATAGTTTAAATTAACTTAAGTGTCAAATAGAAAATATTCGACTTTACCAATGGCTCGGGTAGTTTTAATCAAAATTAAAGAGTTTATTTAAAAGTTATTTGAGCCTTTATCCAAAAAATGTATATTTTGGTTTAATTTCACGTTAATTATGTTTAATTAACGTAGGACTGTTTTGGCACTATACATTTAGTGTTATAAAATGAGTTTAAATGTATACTTCACCTTAATTGCAATTTTTAGTGGAGTTTTAGATTCTCATTTTACCCTAAAGTTTTGAATTTCGCGCCTATTAAGGTACTTTGGAGATAATTTAAATTAGCTTATGTGTGGGGCTTTACCAACGGCTTGGGTAGATACAATCTTAATCAAGAACATCATTTAAGAGTTATCTGAGTTTTCATCCAAAAAAATGTATATTTTAGTTTAATTTTACCTTAATTACAGTTAATTACGTTGAAATTAACTTGTCGTCAGTGCTCATTAAGCTTATAAAATGTCTTTTAAAAAATAATTCACCTTAACTCTAATGTTTAGAGGAGTTTTTGATTATTTCCAACAAATTGCGTTAAATTTTTATCATATCCTGAGCTAGGTTTGTGGTAACATAAAGATTATCTATACAATATGTTAATGAATGATGTTATTCTATAGTTTAGCTTTAATATCAGTAATTAAATCAAATACCTTTACAATTCATAGCAATTTAAACCAATAAACAAACGGCAATGTGGACTGTGGAAATAGAAAACAACATAACCCTCCGTTTCTAACGTGGTTAGGTTGAGAGAATCTGGGTTGTAAACATGAAAATTATTTGACTAATTAAATTATATAACGACACTGTCCTCCTGGATTAACCGGCACAACTGTTTCTTATGAATTAAACAATCCACTGTTAGTAACAAGTAGTTTATAAAATGATAACGTAACATCACTGTATGACTGATTCAATAGGATCAAAATTGTTTTAACGAATAATCTGGTCCTCTACATTGGTTTAGTTTCAGGAATTATACCACACACATTGACAATTAGTAGCATTTTAGTGAGATTAACAAATAATGAAACCGTTTATACCAGTCCTCAAATGAGAATGTTGACTTAACAGCGCTAACATTAACACCACTCTTTTAACTGCCGAAGGGAAAACAAATTGGAAATTTTGTCATCTTTCCTGTAATATTTTGAAGTCGAATTCTTCACAGGGTGAAAACACTACCGTTGATTTCTAAACCATAATAATTTGGATATATATGCCATTTTTTACTGTCATAGATACAGTATTAAGTTACAAGAAGCGTAAAACCTTGGCCCTAGGGTTGGGATTTGTAGCATGAATCGAAGCAGACTACGTATTTTGTAATTCCAAACAGAGCTGGAAATTAGCTTTCTAATAATCTTTAAAAGGAAAGACACTATAAACACTATATAACATAGAGTAACTAAAATACAACTTAAGCCTTGGCCGTAAAGAACGTCGAAAAGCTTACTTTAAATGATATAAAAACCTCTATTAACTGTAATTATTTACCTGAATTACTTTTCTAGACGAAAATTCGACCTGATAACGACGTATTTCTTATTAAGGGTGCTACAGTTAATTAGAAAATACATATAAAGGTGCTCAAGCTCGGACGAAATACAAAAGTAATTTGCTGGAGTCTACTGCTAAGAAATTAGGAAAATCAGCAAGAAAGCCAACATTTACAATTAGTCAACGTAACTTGTTAGCACCCACAAACCTAGGACCTTCTAGTTGTCAACGAGAACGAAATGAAGAAAATAGGTTTAAGCGCGCTATAAGGTTAGGCTGACATCTGACCCAAAAGTAATTTTTTGACTTACTATCTTAATTAGTTAAATTACAAAAATTAGAATTCATTAATTAAAAATCGAAACCCGTAAGTTTCCCGTTTAATAAATGCTTGTTAATTTAGAAGTATTCCGAAAACTAACTTCGCTATACTTTTTCCGTATGGCCTATGACCATTTCGTTAAAAAAACGAAAATTTTTTAATGCTTTTTCTATGGGACGCTAACCCTAAAAGGTGTGACTTTTTCTTTAACATTACGGAAGGGTGTCATGTCATATCTACAAGGGCCTACCGGCCCTGTAGAATATTGCTGATATGTTTACCAAGGCAATACCAACTAGAAAATTTAAAGAATTTTGCAACACACTAAGGTTGCAGTATTAACAAACCAAAGTGATACTATAAATAGAAAATGTGATAAATAATTAATAGATTAATGTGATAATAAGACTAACGTGATATATAAATGGTAAAAATAGACTAAAGTGCTATAATGTGACAAAAGAACATAACAATGTATTAATGAAGTAACATAACAATGTATTAATGAAGTAACATAACAATGTATTAATGAAGTAACATAACAATGTATTAATGAAGTAACATAACAATGTATTAATGAAGTAACATAACAATGTATTAATGAAGTAACATAACAATGTATTAATGAAGTAACATAGCAATGTATTAATGAAGTAACATAACAATGTATTAATGAAGTAACATAACAATGTATTAATGAAGTAACATAACAATGTATTAATTAAGTAACATAACAATGTATTAATTAAGTAACATAACAATGTATTAATGAAGTAACATAACAATGTATTAATTAAGTAACATAACAATGTATTAATGAAGTAACATAATAATGTATGAAAAAAAAATCAGAAACAAAACAAAGATGTATAAAGCATAATAGCTCAGACAACGAAAAAAGAGGGGAGCATGTTGGAACTGAACTGAACTGAACAGTTATCTTCGCTATAATCACATGATAGAGATAAAGAACCTTTGCACCTAACCCGAGTTTAGGATTAGACTGAATTAGTGATAATACACTCTCTCTCTCGATCGGTTCTCTACCAGTGAGTCTCCCTCAGGATGTGCCTCTCGTGTTTTACGCTAAGTAGATCTAGTATTGTAGTAGGACGTATTCAACTATTTGTAATTATAACCAGTATGTAATAACAGTAAGAGTGCTTTGAAGAACGATGACTAACTTAACTTAAACAGATTAATAATAAACTAATATGCTTTTATATAATCCGGCGTCATTACTTGAATATTAATTTAACAAATCTAATACATCTTGGAACGTTCGAATTTCTTAGTACTGTTTAATGCCTTTAGTGTTGGCGGTAAATAAGGATCAGTTCATTTTCTGGTACAACAAAGTTACTAAAAAATTTCAAATTACTGTTTAAAGATGGACTTGGGTAAATGAGATCTCCGACCACTTAACCCATGGACAGGCAACTGAATAGGGGCTAGGTTTGCTTAGAGCAAAGACTGACACTAGCGCTGTGGCGGCGGATGTTGGAAGTTTTTCGCCAAACCATAGTAAAATTCGCGCCATTTTGTTTTTTGAGGAGTAGAGATCTCCAGTCACCGATATGGGGAGAAAATCTGACTAAATTATAAAAGTTAGTTGAATTTCATTATTTATTTATTTTAGCCTCTCTCTCATTAAAGATTCATAAACGATCTATCAAGTTAGTTTTTGTAAATATCACTCTGGTATTGTTTATAAAGTCTGTTTAACATTAAGCCTTGACTAAAATATATCCCGAACCATTAGAGACAAATTTTTCTTTACGGGACATTTGGCAACAAATTGCGGTCGGCAGACGCGTGAGGGCGCGTGCTACGCATTGCCATTTGTTAACGTGGGTTTAACATGGTTTTGCCTGTCCATGGGTTAAGTGGTCTGAGATGAGATGTACTCTTTTAAGTTCACCTTTAATTTTCCAGTGGAAAAAGTAACTCTTTATTAGGTCTCTTTAGGACTAAATTATCTTTTGGATCACTAAAGCTTACCACGCACTAGTCCCTTTTTGCCAGCGTCCGTCCTATGATATTTCGAGCGCCTTTACTGGTGTACTTACTTCCAAGCTAAATGGTTTAATTAGTGCCAAGGCTCTTGGCAATTCAAGCGGAGCGCGCAAAACGAAGGTGGCTTTGTCGTTGACATCTGGCTGGACAAAATCCACCACCAGACTTCTTGGGAAGCTGTTCTGAAGCGTCATGCTGAAGTTAACTTCCTAAATTATGGAGGTAGAGGGTAATTTTCTCTTTAAATTAAGACAAATTTCGTTAAAATCCGATAAGATTTCACCAGGGGTCACGTTTAGGCCTATCAGGTCTGAGCTCGTCTCTTTTATGATGACACAAAGGCACGAAATATAGCAATGGTTAAAATGTGTTGTCAACCCAAAGCCACTTTTAATTAACAATAAAGATACTTAATTTGTCAAGTTTTTAAAACTATTTTTCTTTGAAATAAATGCCCTAAAATAACCTTTGAGAATTTGGAATAACTATACAGGAAGGTTAAATAATTTTAAGAATTTTATTTTTTTGTGAAATATAACTTTCCATAAATAATGTAATATGTGAGCGACAGTGCCAAGTTTGTACATAATAAATTAAAGGTTTGGGGTTTGTGTGTGAGATGTATAAAATTCATCTTTACTTTTCTTTGAAGCATTCCTACGACTCCAAACCATTTGCCGCGTTTCTTGAATCCGAAACTTCGTTCTTTCGACAATACCAACTCGTAACTGTATCCATTAAAAAGACTAGTAAGAAACGCATCGCTCTTTAAAGGGAGGGTGAAGAGGAAAATCAAGTGATTTTTTATCGATTCTTCTACTAATTAAAAGACCATTCTGCATACTGAAACATCCAGGAAATATAGTCTCCGAATGATTTTAAAATTCAAATTAGGTACAGATTTTATGGATAATTTGAAATAAGGACCTCTGACCAATCGCGTAACGCCCTGCCTTTCTCTTAACAAAATTTCTTTTGCACACTCTACATCTCGCGCCACGATTGTCACACCGCGAGTATAACTTTAATCCAATCTCGCGCTTTTTTTATTCGGCATGGAGCGTGCCACGAGAATTTTATTAACAAAAAGGCAGGGCGTTACGCCATTGGTCGGAGGTCCTTATCTCAAATTATCCATAAAATCTGAGCCTAATTTGAATTTTAAAATCATTCTGACATATTTTCTGTATGTTTCACTATGCAGAATGGTCTTATAATTGGTGGAAGAATCGATAAATCTCACTTGATTTTCCACCTCACTCTTCCCTTAACAGGATTATTATTTAAGGCAAACAGAATTAACAATAAAGTGAAACACTAATAAGAGTGAACACTAATATTTTCGATTAACTTTCTGTCGTATACATGCGCGATTTATAGGGCAAATCGAATTATATTCAACAGGTTTTCACTATGAAATCTGCCATCTCTATAAGGCAAAAATAATATATTCTACTCTTGCCTTCGTTTCTGTAATCCTATTTAGCAGAATTCTCATTGGATGGAAATCCCATTCAGCCGAACTCCCATTGGATGGAAATCCCATTCAGCCGAACTCCCATTGGATGGAAATCCCATTCAGCCGAACTCCCATTGGATGGAAATCCCATTCAGCCGAACTCCCATTGAATGGAAATCCCATTCTGCCGAAATGTGCCAAAGTATTTTTGAAATTTGAGGAGTGACGGATTTCAAATCAATGGGATTTATGTACTATAATCCCTTCGATATGATAAGAATTTTAACGCTGTTCACCGGATTATGACATCTTGTATGTTCTGCCCTTTGAACGTTATCAATGTTTAGGGTGAGACCAGGAATGGAAGCAATCGAAATAATGATGTTCGAAAGGTAACTTATTCCATATTTGAGTTGGGTTAGAGTGGAGCCTCCGAGATGAACTAGGCCCATGCGTGTCGCGTAGCGAGAATATTTTTTTAACCAATTTAGTTCGCCGTGGTTATACGCTTGGGGGCACTTATATTACCGTAAAATAAACAAAGTTCAACCCCGTGACCCTGTCGACTGCTTAGGTATTTGAGCCAAGGTCGCGGATTGTAAGTATACGTTTTTGTTAGAATATAGCCTAAACTTTAACATAGGTCAAAGGGTCACTACCCATAGAGGGAGCTTTATACGTCAAAATTAATGACGTCACATTGTCATGCCTGTATTTTATCTCACCCAGTCTCACTCGCGTGTGTACCGGTAACCCTAACGGTGATGTACAATACAGTCTTTCTTAACAGTATTATTGTTGTTCCTAATAAACGTTTTTGCATTAATTTAATTAACTAAGCCATTGTTTTATTGCGTTAACTCGATCATCCAACAATGTGGTAGCAGAGCGTGGTTACCAATGTACGACTTTAAAAACGCAATAACGTTGGAAGGCAAAGGCTTAAGGTACGGTCAACATTAGTGCGTAGTAAACAAAAACAAAGATGGCGGACGGCAGTAGCACCTCACTCATGGGACAGATTACGAAACTAAAGTCAACCAATTGTGTCAATTGGCGGTTTGAAATGGAGATGGTCTTGAGGGATCGAGGTCTTTGGGATATTGTAAACAAGACAGAAACAGCACCTGACCCATCAGCGTCTGCAGATATTCGACAAAAGTATAAACTATGGGTAGAGAAAGCTTTTTCATCTCTCGCTCTTGGCTTGTCTGAAGACATACTGTAGTGTTCAAATCCGGGGTAAATAATTAGTCGGGATAATTATACACTTAAGATTTATTCTACATTTAATGAAGGTTGGTTATTACATAGTACAGGATGGGAGCAACGCGTTTACGTTATCGTCCAGAGCCGAGGAGAAAGCGAGAGTGTTTTCCCGTCGGGAGGTAGGCTCTAGCCTTTGATTAGTGAGACTAGCGCCATCTACATCTTGTATGGAATAGTTTACATGTGAATATGACAATACTCTCCCGTTAGATTTTAAGTTCGAGGTACATAATAAGTTAAACGCGAGAATTTAAAAGTTCAAAATAATACTCATAAAAGCCTTTAAGAATTTAGTTTTACATTTCTAAAAGGGACTGTGGTTGTGCACTTAATGTAATAATGTTGTTAAACAAATTGTAAAGTTATTTTTAAAAGGGCATCAACTATTTTGAATTTGTACTACTCTAAGGAATCAAAATTTGATTGTCTCAGAGTCAGGTTATCACTTGATTGTTAAATTTAGGCAATGACGTTTAAAGGTTTAGCCGTGTAGGAACTCGTCTGTTCCGGATAGGACGATTGGAGGTCTGGCTTGGTGTCTCGACTTCTTTTGCTATGGATGGAGGTTCTGCTGAGGACTGTCTTTCTGATGATGGGATTGGTACTTGTTGTACTATTGGTTACGTCCCGCTGCTGGCAGTTAGAGATGGTGGTACCAAGGACAGAGGTGTCCCCAAGACTTAAACTTAAGACTTCCTTAAAACTTGTAAAATTTAAAATAAATAAGTTTAAAACTTGTAAAAATTAAAATTTTCAACTCTTCCCTTAACGCATTCTCCTTTTCCTTGAACACTTCTTTGTGAGGGCCATTCTATAATGAATTTAACCCAACATGACTCCGTTAGAAGTTCTAGGTCCTATTAGCTTTAGGCCTAATATAAAGCCATTTAAAACTAAAATGTAGATTGGTTTGAGATAGAAGCTTTAAAACCAATGTTTCAACGAATAAAAGAACTACATAGCCTTATTATTTCATACATATTCAATAATTCTAAAGTAATAACAGCTTCAAAATAAACAAACAATAGGAAAATGGAAACTAGCATCTTCCGTAATAGGGCAATGAACGTAAACAAAGTATACATTTCTATTGCTATTAAATTAAATCCAGCTGTGGCCTGTCAATAAGTAAGGGATATTATAAAGAAAAGCTTACCTTCTTTTTGTGTTTCTGAGCCACTTGTTCAAGCTGATCCAGTAGTTGGCGTTGTATCTGTTCATTACAACGCCAACTACTGGATCAGCTTGAACAAGATCCAGTTGTAATTGTTTCTGTTGATTAGTTTTAATCAACTTTTCTTCTAATGTGTTTATCATCTGCAAAGCTGGTCCAGGTAGGCTTTGCTTCCACTCTAAGGCAGACCAATCCATCTTAAGCCTATTTTAAAAATTAATTGGTATAATTAAAACATTAAATCATAATTAAAACTCATTACTTCAAATAGTTACTTTAGGGTGGCTAAAATTTAGGTCTAATTATAACATTAAGTAAATATATTTACCTCTGCGCAACAAATCTTAAACTATTTTAAGTAGTTATCATAAATCTCAAAGCTTTAATTATTAACAAATCAATTTAATCGCGATTAAACGTTCAGAACCTTGTCGAGGAATAGAATACTTTCCTCCCAGCGCGCAACGAGGCCAACGACACGAGGAGCCGTTTGATTTTTGTAGTTTAAAAAACAAAGATCACGTGGGTTTGAACTAGCCAATAAGAGCTCACTTAAGGAAAAAAAAACCTTTAGAGCTGGAAACCGTCAGAAACGGACATAAGCCGTTTTCTTTTTTATTCAAATTAAGACCCTCATCAATTACCGCATTCGACGTACAAAATTGACGATGGTCTCTTCCGCTGCTGGTAATAGAGTACGGTGAATTTGGTAGGCTCTCTACATGGTCACGACGGACCTCTTGGGTTCTTCCACTACTGGTTCATTATTTCGGACACTAGGGGGTCACTGGTCCCAAGGAGTAGTTTAAAAAATATTCTTATTTCCCAGACCTCGTTGTTACTACCAATAAGTCCCAATTTCGACGCAAACTGTCTGATTATTTTAAGACTCTACCTTAGCTAAGTTTTTAAATCGTTTTGTTCACCCTGCTTTTCTCTCCCCCCCCCACACTGGGCCCCCTACATCCAATTTTTACTTAATTGCTTTCTTTAAAAAAGTCTGTTATCTCTCATAGAAAACGCCTAATATTATCGCTGCTCATGCTTAAACCACTCAGATGGCTCTTTGGGCAATTGTATTGACTAGACATGGCTGAAAATAAACTAATAATAATACACCGCGAATAATCTAAATTTAGAGTATTTATCTTTTTTTTTATAAAAAAAATTTTAAGCCTAAATTAGTAGTATTTAATGAGGAAAATTCACAATCGCGGCCAGATCTTAGCCGATTCATCTTAACAATGGGTAACTTTTAAGTCTTCAAAGGAATTACTTGAGACAGATACTAATTAAAGTTTGCCTCACAAATTGGCTTAGCAATAATTTTCCTAAAAACGGTGTTTATGTTAGTATCTCCGCCACGAAACAAGGAAGATAGAGATGAGGTGCATAGACTATTCCACTCTTTCCTGCAGAGAAGTAAGCGCAGAAGCAGTGTAGTGATAGATGTTTTACACAGATGACTGCTTAAAATTAAGTAAGAAACTGACAGACAATGCTAAATTAGGGGTCATCCGTAAAACACTCCAATTATAACTCGTAAACGGTATCCCATGAGCCAAAATGCCCTAGAACAATGGAACACACTGTATAAGATGAAAGTCTCTTTAGATACGTGTGGTTACGTAATAGAATCGGAAGAGAGTTTTTCTAAAATTATGATTAATTTTCTAGAAAACAAAAGATAATTTGCTATCCTAATTAATGTTTCAAACATTATATTGTAAATTAAAACTCTCCAGACCAGAGTTTCTAAATTGATTAACTAAAATTATACTAAATTATAGAAATATGTAGAATTCAGGGCTAAATATTTCTTATATTTTTTTCTTTATGATATTAACTCAACGATAATACACTAAAAACTACAGCGGTAGGCTAAGTGTTGAAAAGCGTAGCTCAAATGAGATCCGAACAGAACCTTCTTAAAGTAGGGATGGGGACCGTCTCTAAATGTTTATGCGTCATTCTGTGTATGCGTTAGTCCAGTTAAACGTTATTCCGTTTATGCATTAATCCTGTTATACACTAATACAATTAAGCGTTAATCCGGTTATGCGTTATTCCGTTTAGGCGTTATTCCATTTATGCGTTATTCCGAATATACGTTATTCCGCGTATGCGTTATTCCCTCGCTCAGTATCGGGACGTACACGCGGGTTGATTGATACATTGCCGTCTTTGCGCACCCTCATGATACAAAAAGACCACAGTGCAGGCGCCAAAAGCGAGATGGAAGGCAAAGTTTTACCCGCGTGTCTTTCCCTTTTAGTTACATCGAAATGGTATATTACAGACCAGAAGTTTGTAATACTTCACTTCGAGAGAAGTGTTACAGTGTACCGCAGAGTGTGACTGATATAAGCGGTACAGTTTGTTCAGATTCGGTAATGAATCGCTACTGCGCATAAGGAACAAATACACAAACAAACCACTTGATTGAAGTAAACTAAAAACATTGCCAAGATCATATTTACTTGAAGGGAGAGAATGATATTAAATTTTTTCTCACCCTTACTTTGATTTGATAAAATGCTACTATAACCATAACCAAAGTACCAAAACATAGTAATTTTTCCAAAAATGTATTTTATTAACTCCTGGGTACTACTTTGATTTCATAGTCGGCCGCTAAACTAACAAGAGGATTGTTTTCCATTACCATTTCGCCTCTGTTTCGCGGACCATGATAGACGATCCGCGCCTTTTGCATGACATTAGCAATAACGAGAAACAAGTCGTTGCGAGCCATTTTCTCGCCAATACACATTCTCTTTCCTTCGCCGAATGGAACGTAACCTGAAAAATTCTTTGTCGAATAATTGCCGGACGAATCCAGAAATCTTTCGGGTTTCAATTTACGCGGTTCTTCCCACAAATTCGGGTCAAAATGGGCAGCGTTGATGTCAAAGATGACCATGGTTCCTTTCGGAATTTTTCGCCCACCGAGTGAAGTGTCGACGTTAGCAGCGTGAGGAAGTAGCATCGGAACTGGCGGTGGCATCCTCAAGATCTCGGAGATAAAAGCCCAAGTGTAAGGACAGACATTTTTATATTCTTGCGTAGGGAAGTTGGTACCTGCAGTATAAAACCGCCAATACGCGAAAAAGATACTCTTTCTGAAAAAATGTCAAATATATTAGGCTACTAATACCTATATTGTCGTCTATCTCCTTTCTAAGGCGTTCCTGGATATCGGGATAGGTTGCCAACGCCAAAAAGATCCAAGTTAAACTAACCTGCGTGGTATCCGTGCCAGCTGAAAACGCGGAGTATACTCACAATTACGCGTAATAATTTACTTTTGCAAATAAATAAATACCCAAAAACAAATCGCCTAATATTTTCTCTAAATATTTATCGGTCAAATATTCTTTACTGGCAGATTCCTCTTTTTCCGCTTCTATTCCGGATGCGATGACTGAATCAGCGAAATGCCTTAAAGGCTCACCGAAAACGTATCCCTTTTTAATAACTCGTAATCTTTCACTTAAGAAGTTTCCAATTTCTTCGAGGCTAAGTCTGATTCTGTTTTCAAAACCGTGGAAGAAGGGAAAAAGTAGCGGGTAAAAGTCCCCTGGAGAAACGAGCATAGTTTCGTGGAATAAATCAGCGCTTGTCTTGAATAATTGCGTTTCGGCATCGGACAGTTTATTAAACCTGCGTAATACCATAATCAAACTTCATCCATAAAGCAGATCCATACTTAGAAGAGTTTTGTAGGGTTATGAATTTTGACATTTTGATAATACCCAAAAGCAGTTTGAGCTATGATGGCGAAAGTTGTTTTTTGCAGTTGTTACTGCGGGTTGAAAGGGCTCTTTTTAGACATCATATTTTGTAGCATTTCAGACATTTCTTCAACGCTATCTTGTACAATGGTAGCCAGTACATCAGAATCGGCGAATTTTCTACGATAAAGGAGGTTTAATACTCTGTATTTAAAAATCCGCGAATCTATACAGTCTAGCTGTACGTAACGGCTGTGAATCCAACTTTTCGGCACACTTCCCATTGCTTGTTATTACTTTGAAACGCCATAGCGTCCGTGTGTTTCAAGGCGTGTTGCACTGAAATATATCAAAAGCGCTACCAATATATTTTACATTCGAAAATAAAGTTATCAAACCTTACGCGAATTGAATTCTGGTCTCGAAATGATGTCATTTCTTTTGGTTAGTAAGCCTTCTCTGGTCATCTCCCAGTCCGCCACAATAGCCATGGGAACAGAGCCAGCCCACAATGTGTATATTCCATTGTACCTCTTCCTTAACCTTTCCAAAAGGTCCTGCACGTTATTCTTATTTCGAACTTCGAAGAAATACTGCGACAAAAAATAATAATTAGTATATCAAGAATAATGACTGATTTAATAAGATCTATCTTACGTAACACGTTCCCGAGTAAGGGAATTGGCAAAGGTCCGGGTGGAAGACATCTAATTTCGATCCAATATTTAACGATATAAAATGTTATCAACCCGATGGCTAGAGCCGGAAACCACGACCAATCCACGGACAACATTTCCATGTAATAAAACCCTTTAAATTACTTTTTCAAAATTTATCCTCGGCTAATAAAACGACCTTCAAAATCATAATGATTCAAGGAGACTTATATAAGATGCTTTTATTTTGTAGAGATAAGTTGATTAATTTTTTTTAGTCTATAATTTTCAAACAGATAATGGTATCGAAAGATGAATTTCAATTTCATCTAAGAATAATGGAAGGACAAAATTGTTCAATAACGTTTGCAAAATACGTTCCATAAATAAAGTAAGTTTTCGTATTTATTTCAGTAATTATTGCTTTGAGATTTTATCTTTGCTATAAAATCAGGTCTTGAGAGAGAGCGTGAACGTTGTTTTGATCTTGAGAGAATGAACGTTATTCTTTTCGCGCTCGAGGAAGGATTGTTTTCAAGGTCCTTACTATACGTCAGATTTAAACTACAATCAGGCACAAATAGAAATAATATAAATTAGTAAACTTTAAGGTCTCGTTTCACTGGTCGAAAAATCTGCGTTCTACTTTAATATTATCATAAGTTTATCATGTCTCTAAGTACACAAATATGGGTTACAACTGGGCATCTTCTGCAGGCTACTGTTACGTCAGAACTCGTATAGCGCTAAGATCCAAAGAGAGAAAATTTTGAAATTCCTGTCGCGGTGCAGTCACCAAACGGACGAGACGATTACTAAATGGCTCACATGAAAAAAATCATCCATTGGAATAAAGGAGATCTTTGCGTTTCGTATAGGCAGGCATTGGGAGGGGGACGAATTTTACTTAAGCAACCCCCAAAATCCCACCAAAGAGGAGGGAAATAGGGAGAGATAATCGCATAGGCAGCCGTGATCCATCCGTATTGAGAAGAGAGGAAAATCTGTGATACGCGGCGGCTCTTAACGCGCAACTTATTCGCGCACAGTTGACGTTATTGGTTCTCCTCTTTCGGGCTACTACGTCACCAAAATTGCTCGGAAAGGTTTAAACGTTGTTAAAACGTACGCTTTAAAAATAAAAAGTCGAGGCTTAAGTGAAATGTTCAGACAAGTGGGCTTTTTTAAGCAAAGAGTTATTTATTTATCAGTGGTAATTTAGATAAGATTCGAGCCGTGTAATGTTTCAGGAAAATATTCAAAATATCTTACTTGTAAACATATAACACCAAATCCTGCTAATGGATCACTATCACCATTAGAAAAATGGCTTGAGCACACGAACCCACGAAATGATGTTTTTAATTACACATTGTTGATGTTTGTTTATAGGTTTTCGAAATGGTTTAAAAGTTATACCGTTCATTTTTGGATTACTTGAATACCGCGTATTGCTACTACAAATGAAGTAGTAGCATTTTTTTGTAGTAAACCATTTTAAATTACCTCTGATAAATAAATAACTCTTTGCTTAAAAAAGCCCACTTGGCTGATCATTTCACTTAAGCCTCGGCTTTTTATTTTTAAAGCGTACGTTTTAACAACGTTTAAACCTTTCCGAGCAATTTTGGTGACGTAGTAGCCCGAAAGAGGAGAACCAACTGTGCGCGAATAAGTTGCGCGTTAAGAGCCGCCGCGTATCACAGATTTTCCTCTCTTCTCAATACGGATGGATCACGGCTGCCTATGCGATTATCTCTCCCTATTTCCCTCCTCTTTGATCCCACTCTCTCTCGTGAGATAGAGGCGGTTTCAGTACTGAAACATTTTAAAAGGGTTAAAAGAAATGCTAGACTAGGAAGTACAATTTTGTTTTGAAGTTGAGGTAATAAATGATACGGAGAGAGTATAGGGTTTCATTAAAGAGAGCCAGACAAACACTATTTCCATAGGAGTAGCAGCCATATCTCAACTTAGAGGCATGATAAACTTATGCTTTCTGATATCTGTATTCATCTTTGGTATAATTCGTAAATATTTTGATAAACCCTTTGCTTGTTGAATGATTCTCGTCGTTTTCGATAAAAAGGTGAAAGGTTCAAGAGCTTTTAGATAACAGCAACAGTGACGGATTTGATATGTTTAAAAGTGTATTCTAGGAGTCCCTTGTCGGGTTTAACATTATATATTACCATAACGTTGATAACTGAAAGACAGTTGCCTACTTAATTAGTTAGCCACGAGAAATCCACGAGCCACAATTTTATGAAAAAATGTTCCTTTAATCAGTCGATTACAAAAGGTCAGTAATATTAAACATTATACCATCAATATTCAGATAAAATACACCACCTTGAACTCTTGAATATTTGTAAGTAATTAGGGTAGTATCTAATTTAAAAGATGGAACTTGTTTTATCTAGGTAAGACATTAATCTCAAAATCCGCGGGCAAATTAAAGAAGGGGTTGTTTTCACTCTGCATTTTATTGGCGTTTCTGCTCGCCACAATGCGAACTTTGCGCGTGACATTTGCAATGATGAGAAATAGATCATTTCGAGCTAATTCCTCACCAATGCACATTCGCTTTCCTTCGCCGAATGGAAGATAACCGGGTATTTTCTTGGACGCGTAGTTACCATCCGAGTCCAAGAACCGTTCCGGCTTAAATTTCAACGGTTCTTCCCACAAATTCGGATCAAGGTGTGTAGCGGTAATATCGAAAAACACGATTGTCCCGTAGGGAATTTTCTTGCCGCCAATTGACGTGTTGACGTTGGTGGCGTGAGGAACGAGTACGAATAAGGGCGGTTTGTACCTCAAACATTCCGAGATGAAGGCCCAAGTGTAGGGACAATCTTTCCTGCGGTCCACGGTTGGTAAACCGGAACCTAATTGTAATTAAATTGCATTTCGGTATAGGTAATATCGGGATAAACATACAAACGACGTAGGTAATTCTAATGGTGCTTGTTCCGAGCTTAAAGGCCGACTTCCAGCGAAAAGGGCTCTAGCGAACTGACAACCGAGCATCGAGACTAACAATGGAGCAACCGTGCCGATTTTCGAATCCCCGCTGGGGCAAAAGTTCGAAGGCTTCTAGCTAACTGAAAACCGTGCAATGTGGTTCTAGCGAACTGAAGATACGCAATAGAGAATTTCCTTCCGAGGAAAGCAAAATTCGGGAGGAAAAAATATTAAAAGGATTTATGTTGTTCATCTTTAGTTCTCTAGAACCACATTGCACGACTTTCATTTAGAGAGAACCCTTCCATCTTTTACCCCAGCGGGGATTCGAAAATCGGCACGGTCACTACACTGTTAAAAAAAATGGAAATGTTTGACACCTTTAGAGGTGTTTCGTAATGCATCCCCAGCAGCACCCCTATTGGTGTTTAAAAGCACCATTCGAGAGGATGTCAATACGCACCTTTCAAAACGGTTCGAAATAATACCTTCTCTGAAGGTGCTTTTTATATCCTTTGAGGTGTTTTAATCACTTTGAATAGAGGTGTATATTAATACCAGAAAAAGTGTTAATAAACCCTTTAAAAAAAGGTCTTTTTGAGACTAATTTGGTGTTTTTAAATTCCATTGACGTTGGTGCTTTTTAATTCTTGTTAGGTTTAAACCATCACCCTTAATAGAGGATTATAATTATACCAGAAAGGTGTATATAGACTCTGTAAAGGGTGTTTTTTGAAATTATTTTTTTCTAAACACATGAGTTACCATAGATTAGTCTTTCAAAATAGCTGCTCAATATCTGCTGCTAAAATCCAGTGGATTAAGGGTAAACGTTTTTCTGCTGTAAGCCTTATTCAACCGTGAAAGAATTGATATGTATGTGTGAATTGGTTACGTTTAACCTTTACTGTATATAATCAATAGTTCTATTTAAGGACCTGATTTACATCATTCAAATGTGTATTTAATTTTCGGCTCACTGTGAACCGTCAAGACCTCCCCAAAAGACACACAAAATCAAGGAACCAATCCGAACAACGCTAACCAAAATATTTAGAAGTAACATTTAGTGAAACTAGGAAAGTTAAATTTCATGTTTACACTGTAAATAAATGTAGTAAAGCTGAATTAAAAAGTAAACACCAAATTTGATATATTAATATAAAAGATCTTCATGAAATATTGAAATGAAACAGAGCTTTATAGCTACAAACCTACTTAAAGAATCGTAATGCCGAAACATACTTAACATATTTTCCTTTAATATTCTACAATAGGGAACTAACAGTTCTGACCCTGAAACGTCACACCCTTCTATCTCTTACTGGAGTTTCATCCTCCCTAACGGTTGGAAACAGTGTTTTACGCGCAAATAATGCCAACCAGAGAGGGGCTGCGTGACTTCAGACTATCTCTTCCCCCATAGCCAGTTGTTACCTCCCTATAAGAAAATGTTATGGTTTTGTAAGAGATAATTTTATCCTGATCGCTTTATATTAACTTTGATATGCGTGTAGTGTTTCGACTCAGATGCAATCTTCATTACTCGTTCTATATAAACTTTCACTTGTAACGTTCCGAAGAAAGAAAATTATCTTAAATATTTAAATAAATATAAATGATATTAATTTTTTTAATCGTCAGTATTTTACCTTAATTCTAGTTAAGTGGTTTTAAGAACGTTATTCTTAAAATGATTTTAAACATAGCCATTGTTGACGTTTGACTTCTAGCGTAAACCGTTTACACAATTTTTGGAAATTTAGGGTATGAAAGGCGATTGATTCACAAATGGTAGGAATGAGCGCTATTGCGTGAACCTTTGGTCGAAGCCCTGCCATTGGGAGGCTGGTCGTTTCTCTTAACTTAAGCCGATCGCACGTACATCTTAATCCCAACGATGATTATGGAGTAGAAGCCAATATTTCAGATTGGCGTGTATGTGGTATACACAGAAGACTATATGATGGTGTTGTCAGAAGACAATAAGTACAGATTAGCTTGTATGCGGTATATACCATTAGAAAAGCAAGTGTGGCGATAGCGTAATGAAGTAGAATTTTTACCTCTCTCCGACTGACTGAACGTGTCTGTCACGCGTCCGCAGTTGGCAAATCGAAGCAAACGTCTTCGCAATTTCCGGAACGCGTTCGCAGTATACAAAAATTCGGAAAATGTTACTTCGTTGCTATATCCATCTTATTTAACATCAATCACTAACTATCCGTTACACCTTCATCTGCTGTCTACCAACCAATTGTTTCACCCAATGCTAACCGGTGTTTAATGGTTTCGAACAACATCACCATGCACTAGTCTTTCGTACACCACATACGCCACACGTGAGACATGAGAAACGTCTAGCCTCCTAATGCCAGAGCTTCCACCAAGGTTCACGCAATTGCGCATTTCTTATCTCTTAAGGCCTGTCCAGACTGACAGATTTTGCGAGTTCGTATCTTCGCTTTGCTTGTTTGCAAGATCGCGCTACTGTTCACATTGGGTTTTCGCTACTTTGCGTCCTCACCTCGCGAAGATACAAATTTCTTGCGACTATTCCAAGAATTTCGCGCCTTCGCGAGAAAAGCACCAATCACAGACGAAAGGAAGGGTGGGGCGATTAGTTTCGTTTTTCTCTTTGGACAACGTCGATGGAGAAGGGCAGATGGCGCAAAGATTGCTCAAACTTTATTGGCTCTCAGAATGGGAAAAGCAAATTTTTTCCGTGTATCAGAACAGAAGTGAAAATGTTTTTCGTGATCCGTTGCGAAGATGCGAATAGACGAAGGCGCGAACACGCGAGCGCGAGTTCAGTGTGGACAAAGCTTAAGTGTGAATCAATCACCTTATACACCCAAAATTTACAAAAGTTCTGATATAGGTGTTTCCTAGAAGTATAACTTTAAAGATAGCTATGTTTAAAATTCTACAGGGCCGGTAGGCCCTTGTAGATATGACTTGACACCCTTTTGTAACGTTAAAGCAAAATTCACATGCTTTTACTTAATTTCCTATGGAGATTAACATGGCGTTTTTCGTGATTTACCCCCACCGCGAACAGAAAAACTACAACGAAGTTACTTTTCGGAATACTCTTGAATTAACAATTAAGTATTCAAGGTGTGCTATCGGCTAGTTTAATTTAAATCAATTAACTCTAAGTATGTTAATTTTAGTTAATTCTGAAAGTACGTCAAAAATTACTTTTGGGTCAGACTATCTAGCAGTAGACGCTGACAAATTACTTTGGTATTTCATCCGAGCTTGAGCACCTTTATATGTATTTTCTAATTAACTGTAGCACCCTTAATAAGAAATACGTCGTTATCAGGTCGAATTTTCGTCTAGAAAAGTAATTCAGGTAAATAATTACAGTTAACAGAGGTTTTTATATCATTTAAAGTAAGTTTTTGAACGTTCTTTATGGCCAAGGCTTAAGTTGTATTTTAGTTTGTCTATGTAATATAGTCTTTATAGTGTCTTTCCCCTTTAAAGATAAAAAAGCTAATTTCCAGCTCTGTATTATAAAAAGACGCAGTCTGCTTCGTTTTCTGCTACCAACAAATATAGCAGGTATACAGGGTTTCATTATTTGTTAATCTCACTAAAATGCTACTAATTGTGAAGATGTGTGATTTCCTTAAACTAAACCAATGTAGAGGAATTTCCATGTTTACATCAGCACAGATTCTCTCAACGTAACCACGTTGGAAACGATTCGTTAAAACAATTTTTACCTCTCCGAGTGACGTATGTCACGTGAGAGGTATTGCACTGGACGTGCGTGTCTGTCTGTCTGTCTGTCACGCCCCACGTGACCGCGTTCGCAGTTTGCGTATCGGAGCAAACGTGTTCCCAATTTCCGGACTGCATTGACAGTTCACGGAAATTTGGGTTTGTCTCCTCTGGCTATTCAACTTGAGTTCCAACACCACCAGCTTTGGTTTTCGTTCGTCCAAGTCTGTACTTGCTAGCTTCCAAGCACAACCATCTTCTGTTCTTCGTCTTTCGTCTATACCACATAGACACCAATCTGCAACATTGGCTTCTAACACCACCATCTACTGGACTTTCGTCTATACCACATAGACACCAATCTGTAACATTGGCTTCTACTCCATCATCTTAAGATGTACGCGGCGAGCGGCTAGGGTTACGAGAAACGTCTAGCCTCCCAATGGCAGGGCTTCCACCATCGGTTCACGCGAATGCGTTTTTATCTATTATTTGGTTTTAAGATATACGCGGCGATCAGCTAGGGTTACGAGAAACGTCTAGCCTCCCAATGGCAGGGCTTCCACCAAAGGTTCACGCGAATGCGTTTTTATCTATTATTATAATGGAAACGGATCGTATATATACCCCAAAATTTGAAGAAAGCGGGCAAGAAGGGTACCCTTCACTTTAAACGTCAATATTAGCAAAGATTCGAAAGATATTATGAACAACTTTATTTTAAACGATTTAACTATTTTTAAAGTTATTTACTGGCGATTAAAATAATTAAAAATAATTATATTTATTTAAATATTAAAGATAAACCCAAGTACCGAAGTCGTTAAATCATTGCCTCCTATATCTATCAAGGCCCGTGCATTGCGTTATATTTCCTACATTGCCTCCAGTATCTATCAAGGCCCATGCATTGTGATAAATTTCCTTCATTGCCTCCAATATCTATCGAGGCCCGTGCATTGCGATATATTTTTGAGAACAACAACCAAAATGGGAAGCTCCTCTCAGAACCATAATAATTTGTTTTCTCAGTTATATGAAATGAAAATATGGATAATATTTTCGGCAATTCGATTTGAATGGCTCTTTCTGATGTATCATTCTCTCAGCACTGTTCATAATGGACAGGAACGTAGAGATTCGAGACACTAGGAATTACGATAGTGTTTCAAATCCTCTGTATTGAGGGCTTAAAGGCTTGGAGTGAGTCGAAAGATAAATACACATCCTATTTTTTAGTTGTACCATGCGTACCACAATGTTGCCAGGCGTTTATTGAAGGATGCTTGAGTACTTGGTACAGACTGTTACGTCTACCAAGTTTCCTAGCATCCAAGAATAAATAGGATTCATAGAAGCCAGTGTTAAGGGCATGTCATGGGTCAAGTCGTTAAATATATCGACGCAGTTAAATAGCTGATGGCATTATTTTATCCACTTTCCCATTGCCTTCGAGTGGAAGTTCAACTTTGGCACGGACGACAGATGGCGCTCTTAAACTTCTACCCCCAAAAATCGTCGTTGTCTGCTCGTTTTCCCCTTCCGCGTTTTTTCGTTATAAACTTATGATTTAACGAACTGTTAAGATAAAATTTCATATTTCCTAAGACAGATAAGCTTCTACTCCTTTCATATTACTCCCAGTTAGATTTAATGCTTAAAAAATATATTTTCAATAAAAACACCGCTTCCACTAGTGGATTTATACTCCTTGTTAGATTAGTGTAGGTGTAGAGAGTAATCATTACAAACGCTAAAAAAATATTTTGGTGGTAAGATTGGTTTAGAAAAATCCAAACGGCTAGATATTGGTAAAAAAAGACATGTGTAAGCTATTTGTAGATGAGATAATTGTTTTACATGTTTTAAATGAGACTAAAACTTCCACTATTGTGTCTAAAAAAGTGTTGGCCATGTATATTTTTTAAATATGACGGAATTGCGGTTGATATGATAGCGCCCTATTTGCGAAAAAAACCTTTTTTTAAACAGTTGAATCATTCTTTGATAGAATTTCGAAGGAAGAAGTTAAGTGTTAGATTTGCTCGATTAATTTTGTTCGGCAAATAATATAATTAAGCCTTACGTATTACTGAAGGAGATTGATTTTGCCAACCTTTGTGAGTATTTAACTGTTTAATAATTATTTTGGTTAAGTGGGAGCCTAGCTTATGTGTGATTGGGTTGTGGCTTCCATGATTTGGGCACATTTGCTTTTTGTGTGGCAAGGTATGATTCAGCTTTGATATGGACAAATGTTACAAATCATACTGGTAGACTAAGAATGCGGTTGAGGTATAGCGAGAGAGTAGAGTTTCCACAGCAATTGAGAGATATTGAAAAGGCTTGAACAATAGACTATTTTAAAATTCAATTCCTGCACTTGCAAAGAATTAAAAAAAGCGATAGATGCATATATTTAGGTTGTTTAAGGGGTAGTGATAGTCATCTCCACTCGGAGAGGTAATATTTTGGCTTTCCCAACTTGTTTTCCTGGTGAAACAGTCCGTATATGATATTACGTTTTATAAATTATTTGTTACCAAGAGTGGATTGTTTAATTTAGAAATATAAGTAACAGTGGTGCTGATTAATCCAGGAGAACATTGTCTTTACGTAATAAGTCAAATAAATTCCATGTGCAGATTTTTTCAACGTAAACACGTGGGAAACAGAGGGTTACGTTTGCTATTTCCACAGTCCTCATTGCCGTTTGTTTATAAGTCAGAATTGCTATGAATTGTTTAGGTATTTGATTTAATTACTGGTATTTAAGCGAAACTATGGAATCACATCATTCATTAACATTGTAACCTTTGTAGTGATCCGTTGTAACGGGCTCACCGGTACAACATATTTAATTGTTAATCTTCACGTTACCGCAAATTTAGGATGGGGCATGATAAAAACTCGAATAAATTTTAAATGGACTACTTAATTAATATTTAAACTGTATAGCTGTTGATAAAGCCTCGTATTTCTATTTCACACTTAATCAAGATAAACCTTTAATTAAACTTATTCAGGATAAACCTTTAAATTATACTTAATTAGGATAAACCTTTAATTAAACTTAATCCGGATAAACCTTTAAATTAAACTTAATCGAGATAAACCTTTAAATTAAACTTAATCGAGATAAACCTTTAAATTAAACTTAATCGAGATAAACCTTTAAATTAAACTTAATCGAGATACACCTTTAAATTAAACTTAATCGAGATAAACCTTTAAATTAAACTTAATCGAGATAAACCTTTAAATTAAACTTAATCGAGATAAACCTTTAAATTAAACTTAATCGAGATACACCTTTAAATTAAACTTAATCGAGATACACCTTTAAATTAAACTTAATCGAGATAAACCTTTAAATTAAACTTAATCGAGATAAACCTTTAAACCAAACTTAATCGAGATAATTAGCCTTTAAACCAAACTTAATCGAGATAAGCCTTTAAACCAAACTTAATCGAGTTAAACCTTTAAACTAAACTTAATCTAGATAAGCCTTTAAACTAAACTTAATCGAGATAAGCCTTTAAACTAAACTTAATCGAGATAAGCCTTTAAATTAGACTTAATCGAGATAAGCCTTTAAATTAGACTTAATCGAGATAAGCCTTTAAATTAGACTTAATCGAGATAAGCCTTTAAATTAGACTTAATCGAGATAAGCCTTTAAACTAAACTTAATCGAGATAAGCCTTTAAACTAAACTTAATCGAGATAAGCCTTTAAACTAAACTTAATCGAGATAAACCTTTAAACGTAAGTAAAATTAAGGTGAAATTAACGCAAAACACGATTTTTTTGGTTAAATTCATGGATACCTTATTTAATTAAAATTAAAACTACACTTATCTTTCACCCAGTCTCAATTTTCCTATTTAATCTTTACAATTAAATGAGCACTTAAGTCCATATTTACCCGCATTTCAAGTCCATATTTAGACCCATTTCAAGTCCATATTTAGACCCATTTCAAGTCCATATTTAGACCCATTTCAAGTCCATATTTAGACCCATTTCAAGTTCATATTTAGACCCATTTCAAGTCCATATTTAGACCCATTTCAAGTCCATATTTAGACCCATTTCAAGTCCTTATTCAGACCCATTTCAAGTCCATATTTAGCTATTTCAAGTCCATATTTAGACCCATTTCAAGTCCATATTTAGACCCATTTCAAGTTCATATTTAGACCCATTTCAAGTCCTTATTCAGACCCATTTCAAGTCCATATTTAGCTATTTCAAGTCCATATTTAGACCCATTTCAAGTCCATATTTAGACCCATTTCAAGTCCATATTTAGACCCATTTCAAGTCCATATTTAGACCCATTTCAAGTCCATATTTAGACCCATTTCAAGTCCATATTTAGACCCATTTCAAGTCCATATTTAGACCCATTTCAAGTCCTTATTCAGACCCATTTCAAGTCCTTATTCAGACCCATTTCAAGTCCATATTTAGCTATTTCAAGTCCATATTTAGACCCATTTCAAGTCCATATTTAGACCCATTTCAAGTCCATATTTAGACCCATTTCAAGTTCATATTTAGACCCATTTCAAGTCCTTATTCAGACCCATTTCAAGTCCATATTTAGCTATTTCAAGTCCATATTTAGACCCATTTCAAGTCCATATTTAGACCCATTTCAAGTCCATATTTAGACCCATTTCAAGTCCATATTTAGACCCATTTCAAGTCCATATTTAGACCCATTTCAAGTTCATATTTAGACCCATTTCAAGTCCATATTTAGACCCATTTCAAGTCCATATTTAGACCCATTTCAAGTCCTTATTCAGACCCATTTCAAGTCCATATTTAGACCCATTTCAAGTCCTTATTCAGACCCATTTCAAGTCCATATTTAGACCCATTTCAAGTCCATATTTAGACCCATTTCAAGTCCATATTTAGACCCATTTCAAGTTCATATTTAGACCCATTTCAAGTCCTTATTCAGACCCATTTCAAGTCCATATTTAGACCCATTTCAAGTCCATATTTAGACCCATTTCAAGTCCATATTTAGACCCATTTCAAGTCCATATTTAGACCCATTTCAAGTCCATATTTAGACCCATTTCAAGTCCATATTTAGACCCATTTCAAGTCCATATTTAGACCCATTTCAAGTCCATATTTAGACCCATTTCAAGTTCATATTTAGACCCATTTCAAGTCCATATTTAGACCCATTTCAAGTTCATATTTAGACCCATTTCAAGTCCATATTTAGACCCATTTCAAGTCCATATTTAGACCCATTTCAAGTCCTTATTCAGACCCATTTCAAGTCCATATTTAGCTATTTCAAGTCCATATTTAGCTATTTCAAGTCCATATTTAGACCCATTTCAAGTCCATATTTAGACCCATTTCAAGTCCATATTTAGACCCATTTCAAGTTCATATTTAGACCCATTTCAAGTCCTTATTCAGACCCATTTCAAGTCCATATTTAGCTATTTCAAGTCCATATTTAGACCCATTTCAAGTCCATATTTAGACCCATTTCAAGTCCATATTTAGACCCATTTCAAGTCCATATTTAGACCCATTTCAAGTCCATATTTAGACCCATTTCAAGTCCATATTTAGACCCATTTCAAGTCCATATTTAGACCCATTTCAAGTCCATATTTAGACCCATTTCAAGTCCATATTTAGACCCATTTCAAGTCCATATTTAGACCCATTTCAAGTCCATATTTACCCCCATTTCAAGTCCATATTTACCTCCATTTCATGTCCATATTTACCCCATTTCATGTCCATATTTACCCCCATTTCAAGTCCATATTTACCCCCATTTCAAGTCCATATTTACCTCCATTTCATGTCCGTATTTACCCCATTTCAAGTCCATATTTACCTCCATTTCATGTCCATATTTACCCCCATTTCAAGTCCATATTTAGACCCATTTCAAGTCATATTTAGACCCATTTCAAGTCCATATTTAGTCCCATTTCAAGTCGATATTTAGACCCATTTCAAGTCGATATTTAGACCCATTTCAAGTCCATATTTAGACGCATTTCAAGTCCATATTTAGATGCATTTCAAGTCCTTATTTAGACCCATTTCAAGTCCATATTTAGACCCATTTCAAGTCCATATTTAGACCCATTTCAAGTCCATATTTAGACCCATTTCAAGTCCATATTTAGACCCATTTCAAGTCCATATTTAGACCCATTTCAAGTCCATTATTAGACCCATTTCAAGTCCATATTTAGACCCATTTCAAGTCCATATTTACCTCCATTTCATGTCCATATTTACCTCTATTTCATGTCCATATTTACCCCCATTTCAAGTCCATATTTACCCCCATTTCAAGTCCATATTTACCTCCATTTCATGTCCATATTTACCCCATTTCAAGTCCATATTTACCCCATTTCAAGTCCATATTTACCCCCATTTCAAGTCCATATTTACCCCCATTTCAAGTCCATATTTACCCCATTTCAAGTCCATATTTACCTCCATTTCATGTCCATATTTACCCCATTTCATGTCCATATTAAGCCCCATTTCAAGTCCATATTTACCCCCATATCATGTCCATATTTACCCCCATTTCATGTCCCAATTTACACACCCATTTCATGTCCCAATTTACACCCATTTCATGTCGCAATTTATCCCCATTTCATGTCCCAATTTAAAACCCCTATTTATCTCATATGAAACCCCTGTTCACCCCATTTCAGGACCATGCGCCCGATTTACAGGAATATTTATAGTCTTGTTCAGTGGGACTTCACTACCTTTCCTATTGTGTTTGTACACGTTGAAGGCTCTCTTATTATATCAATCCTGACTGAACACGATTTTAAGAAAAAATGTTAATGCCGTCGGGTTAGGTAAGGCATATGTTAGTTAGGTTACGTGTCATTGAGACACAAATTTCAAGCATTGTACCTCTTAATAGTAGACGTATTTATCCTATAAATGTTATAAATTTAATAAAAAAAAGTTCAAAAATAACAAACGTTTTATCGTTGACAGCGTTTAAAAATAAAAATATTTTCTTTTAATAATATGTGGTTTTTCACAGGCACTATATTACGTTAGAAAATTATTTTTGGGAACTCGTTGTATGTTCAAACTTCGTTTAAGTTCGTTACAGTGTTACGTAATTTGACTTAAAAATTAAAATAAGCCAATCGCTTTATAACGGTGCATTTCTGCGATTTAAAAATATTTCATTCTTCTAAATTATAAATTTTCTTAATGTTTTACCAAATAGATGGAGTCATTTTACATAACCACTCAAGTTAATCAGATGTTAACGGGCGTAGATAGAATTTTAATTTAAGCCAAGATGTTTGTCCCATTAGACCAAATCCAAAACCGCCAAATTGCGGTAGTTTTCAGCCGAATTGGAATTCGGTCGTAAGGCAGGCAAGCGGTTAATTACCATAGTACAATTAACTTGAAATGGGTCAATAGGGCCTTAAAAGTCAAAACGGGGAAAATAGGGTCTTTAAATGGGTAAACAGGTCTTTAAATGGGTAAACAGGTCTTTAAATGGGTAAACAGGTCTTTAAATGGGTAAACAGGTCTTTAAATGGGTAAACAGGGACTTGAAATGGTGTATTGACCGATTTGTTTTACACCATAAACGTGGTGCTAAATATGAAAAAAATAAATATTTTACAACTATTTCACTTCACTTGGTTTAATAATGTGACAGAGGTAGCGTACTTTTTCCATACTTTTAACACCATTAAACTAAGTAATATTAGAAGTTCAAAACAGATTGCCTAACAAAGATGTTAAAAACCCCTGTAAATGGTGCATTAATGCCTAATATTTCCTTAATACTTGCAAATAATATTAGCAAATGGCGTGAATTGATCATAAAAATGGGGTTAAAGTACACCCTAAATAATGTCTTTTTTTGGCACCGGGAAAAACAGCATATATGGTGTTTGAAAGCACCGTTATATTTTAGAGTGCAAATGTATGACGGTGAAGCAAACATGATTATTCAAAAGTTAATTACATTAAGACTGAAGTGACAGATATTATAAAAAACCGTCTTGGTTTGGACCAAGGCCGAAAAAACAAACGATATGTGTGGGGTTTATCAATTGACTGAAGTTTCAGATATTGAAATTTTTTTCTAGTTATTTTTATCCACTCAATCCTTAATCAATATTTAATTCAATCAACTGATTTTACTGTTAATCGATCTAGTCCCTCTAAATTAATTGAAAAAATTACATATCTACGCTTTTTCAAGAACAATTACATTTTCCGAAAACATTTTATCATGAAATTAATTATTTTGAAGGGATTTCGTGTCGATGCTCACTAACTTGTAAGCACCTTGACCAACATAGTTTTAATTGTTGCTGGCTTGACAAATTTTCAAGTTTACAGTGAATGTCGTCTACTTAAGACAAAACAACAAAGTTTATCCTGCGTGGTTAAGGGTAAAGATCACATAAACAGAAATACTTCTCAGTATCAATGACTTGTTATATTCGTTTCCCGCGGAGATAATATGGTTAAAAACATCATTCATTACTAGTTATGCCAAGAGGTCACATTTAACTCCGACACCCCCTCCCTTCCTCTATTTTCCCAATATATTGCATTTTATAATCACCATTGGTTCCAGTGTATGGGTCATCTGAGCCGTCGCAACACACTATATTATATTACCATATAGATCGAAACCTTTTCACATTAGTAAACGGTACATGACACTCCGGACTTGCCCGCCAACCTTATTAACCTAACACTATAAAACATTCGTGTACATGAATGGTTATGGTTATGGCTTGACACTCGCTAGCGCCCGAACGACCGATCACTCAGTGTAATCGGTGTACCGTACATTTGTAAGTGAGTTCGGAAATTATATACAGAGAAACTGAAACACAGGTGTGATCCCGCCATTGGGGTGTTTTCTCTCTTTCATTTTCTCGCTCGCTTAGAAGCACCGCTATAGGCAGTGCTAGTTGACTAGCCTCCTGCCCGTAGTGAACTCTGGCACCGTCTGGCGATGACCCTTGGTGCGAGGGAGAATACACCCCAATGGTGGCCTCGCCCCTGTGTTTTCCGAAATGATCTTTACGCTCACTGGCGTCGCTAGGCCTTTTTTTGGGGGGTGGCTATAGCCCCCCCCCCCAAATTCCAAACTTAGCCCCCCAAAATAATCCGTAAACCCTACGAAAAAATTGCTGTTAGCAACCTAAAATTCTGTAGCAATATATAAAAAATTTTCAATATGAAACAGTAAAATTTTGAAGAAAAAAACAGATGGAGACAAGTAAAATGTTTCATGTTCTTTCGAAGGGAGTCCCAATAGTGTGGACTAAAAGCTAACCAAAACTAAAAATAAACCTAAGACGAGTGAAAACCCTTCATAATCGGTTCCGTAGTCCTTATTAATAAAAGGTTGTACATCTTTAAAATACGGAAAATTTCATGTTAACACAAATTTACGGATAGTTTTAAAGGCCTACACATTTTCCAAAGAACCAATTATGCAATTTTTAGCCACATTGTAGTATACGATAGGCTCTTAGTTTGACCCGAGCCGTAGTATATGGCCGGGGTTTTCGCTTTCGTTATCGTCAGATTTTAGCTTAAATGTAACCAATAGTGGTAGCTGAGCTCAGTTAGAGATTTTATTTTAATTAAAAAAAATTTCACACCGCACCCGGGAATTGAGTCTGGCTGGCTGGCGCAGCAGTAAGACACGCTACCACTGTGGGGTCGGACACTTCTGATTTTTTGTTTAGGGTCTTTGAATTTTTTTCTTTTTATTTATGTGCAAATTAAATAGATAACGATGTGGCTACTATTTAGTCCCAGCCATTGGGCCATCTTGTTTATATTAAGTGTAAAGTAGGGGGTGACGTTTCAAATGAAGACTGAGTTATGACCAAGAAATTCTAAAGTATGGAAATGGAAGTTCCAGTGCAACTTTACCTTCATAGATGCGACAATAGAAATGTAGCATTTCGATATACGAAATTTAATGTATAAATTCGCGCAACACCCTGGTTTGGTATCAATTAAATAT